>NC_136662.1:419614-520390 GCF_903797595.1 Erithacus rubecula | reverse complement strand
CACCCCCGGCAGAACGAAACAAAATTTCCAAGCACCAAAGGCTCCCACGAAATAGAATTGCCTGCCCAGGCTCGTGGCTGGAGCCCTGATTTGTCTCCCTCTGAGCAGGGCTGGTTCCTGATTTCATCTGGGCTTATCTCCCAAACATTTGCTTTGTTGATATACCACCGGCTGGAATATTAGTGATAAATAATAAACGAAGGCAAATTTAATTGTGTTGCAGTCTTTCACCACAATGAATCTTTCAGGAGAACACAATGATCTCTTGATTTACAAGAGCAGGAGCTGGTTGTGGATGGATGATGTAAATACAGGGACTTGGCACAGATGGCTGGGCTGTGTTTGCCAGCAGCAGTCAGAGTTTTGGATGAACGTCCCAGCTGCCTGCTCCAGACTAATGCATTATTAATGACACCACTGAACAGCCCCGGGGGCACAGCCTGCAGGGAAGAGCCCCCCGGAGCAGCCTGGATGGGGAGGGGACACAGGGATGGGTGGAGAAGGATCACAGGGATGGATGGGGAAGGATCCCAGGGATGGATGGAGAAGGATCCCGGGGATGGATGGAGAAGGATCCCGGGGATGGATGGAGAAGGATCCCAGGGATGGACGGGGAAGGATCACAGGGATGGATAGAGAAGGATCAAAGGGATGGATGGATGGATGGATGGATGATGGATGGATGGATGGATGGATGGATGGATGGATGGATGGATGGATGGATGGATGGATGGATGGATGGATGGATGGAGAAGGATTCCAGGGATGGATGGGGAAGGATCAAAGGGATTGATGGGAAGGATCACAAGGATGGATCAACCCAAACAAGAAACATCCCCAGGATACCCAAACAAGCCTCCAGCAATTGCCTTTCTAAAGGAACAGTCCAAACAAACACTGAGCTCTTAAACACTCACTGAGCACCCAAACAAACACTGAGAACCTGAACATGGAGTGCCTAAATAAACACTGAGTACCTAAAAAAATCCTTGACCACCTAAGCAAACACTGAGCACTTAAATGTTCTTTGACCACCTAAATAATCACTGAACACCCAAAGCAGCATTGAGCACACCAGAAAACATTGAGCACTTAAACAATTACTGACCACCCAAACAATCAGTGAACACCCAAACACTGAGCACTTAAACAATCCTTGAGCACCCAAACGAACACTGAGCGTTTAAATATTGAGCATTTAAACAATTATTGAGCACTTAAACAGTCATTGAGCACCCAAGCAAACATTGAGCACCTAAAAATAGTTGAGCACCTAAACAAACATTGAACACACAA
Organism: Erithacus rubecula; assembly: GCF_903797595.1. Lineage (NCBI taxonomy): Eukaryota > Metazoa > Chordata > Aves > Passeriformes > Muscicapidae > Erithacus > Erithacus rubecula. The sequence goes on along the minus strand of NC_136662.1, from coordinate 519,094 downwards.
ACATTGAGCACCGAAATGATCACTGAGCACCCAAAAAAATTTGAGCACTTAAATATTGAGCACCTAAGCAGTCATTGAACACACAAACATTGAGCACTTAAACATTGAGTACTTAGACAATTATTGAGCACCTAAGCAAACATTGAGCACTTAAATGATCATTGACCACCTAAACAATCATTGAGCACCCAAACTAACACTGAGCATTTAAACATTGAGCCCTTTAACCATTATTGAGTGCTTAAATAATCACTGAGCACACGAGCAAACATTGAGCACCTAAACTGAACTAAACTGACATTGAGCACCTAAATGATCTTTGAGCACCCAAAAAACATTGAGCACCTACACTAAAACTAACTTTGAGCACCTAAATGATCACTGAGCACCCAAAATAACATTGAGCACTTAAATATTGGCCCCCTAAACAATCGTTGAACACACTAACATTGAGTATCTAAACAAACATTGAGCACCCAAAAAACATTGAGAACTTAAATATTCACCACCTAAACGAGGATTGGACACCCAAACTAACAGTGAGCACTTAAACATTGAGCACCTCAACAATTATTGACCATTTAAACAATCATTGAGCGCCCAAAAAACATTGAGAACTTAAATATTGACTATGTAAATGATCATCGATCATGGAACACCCAAACAGTGAGCACTTAAACACTGAGCACTTAAACAATTATTGAGTACCTAAACAAACATGGAGCAGCTTAAACTGATCATTGACCACCTAAAAAATCATTGAACACCCAAACCAACATTGAGCACACAAACACTGAGCACTTATACATCACTGAGCAGCCAAACTGACACTGAGCATTTAAATATTGAGCACTTAAACAATTGTTGAGTAGTTAAACAACCACTGAGCACACAAGCAAACATTGAACACCTGAATGATCACTGAGCACCCCAAAAAAATTGAGCACTTAAATATTGACCACCTAAACAATCATTGAGCACCCAAACACTGAGCACTTAAACAAACACTGAGCACTGAAACAATCATTGAGCACCCAAAAAACATCAAGCACTTAAATATTGACCACTTAAACAGTTATTGAACACCCAAACTAGCACTGAGCACTTAAACAATCATTGAACACCCAAACTAACACTGAGCATTAAACAAACATTGAGCACTTAAACAAACATTGAGCACCCAAAAAACATTGAGCACTTAAACATTGACCACCTAAACGATCATTGAACACCCAAACACTGAGCACTGAAACAAACACTGAGCACTGAAACAATCATTGACCACCCGGAAAACATTGAGCACTTAAATATTGACCACTTAAACAATCATTGAACACCCAAACTGGCATTGAGCACTAAAACAAACATTGAGCACTTAAACATTGAGCACCCAAAAAACATTGAGCACTTAAACATTGAGCACCTAAACGATCATTGAACACCCAAACTAACATTGAGCACTTAAACATTGAGCACTTAAACAAACACTGAGCACCTGAAGAATCATCAAGTACTTAAGCAGCCATTGAGAACCTAAGCATTGAGCACCTAAAGAACTGAACAGCTAAACACTGAGCACCTGAACAATTGAACATCTACACACTGGGCACCTGAACAATTGAACATCTAAACACTGAGCATCTAAAGAATTGAACATCTAAACACTGAGCACCTGAACAATTGAACATCTAAACACTGAGCATCTAAACAATCATTGAACATCTACACACTGAGCACCTGAACAATCATTGAACATCTACACACTGAGCACCTGAACAATTGAACATCTACACACTGAGCATCTAAAGAATTGAACATCTAAACACTGAGCACCTGAACAATTGAACATCTAAACACTGAGCATGTAAACAATCATTGAACATCTACACACTGAGCACCTGAACAATCATTGAACATCTACACACTGGGCACCTGAACAATTGAACATCTAAACACTGAGCATCTAAAGAATTGAACATCTAAACACTGAGCACCTGAACAATTGAACATCTAAACACTGAGCATCTAAAGAATTGAACATCTAAACACTGAGCACCTGAACAATTGAACATCTAAACACTGAGCATCTAAACAATCATTGAACATCTACACACTGAGCACCTGAACAATCATTGAACATCTACACACTGAGCACCTGAACAATCGAACATCTACACACTGAGCATCTAAAGAATTGAACATCTAAACACTGAGCACCTGAACAACTGAACATCTACACACTGAGCATCTAAAGAATTGAACATCTACACACTGAGCACCTGAACAATTGAACATCTAAACACTGAGCATCTAAACAATCATTGAACATCTACACACTGAGCATCTAAAGAACTGAATATCTAAACACTGAGCACCTGAACAACTGAACATCTACACACTGAGCACCTGAACAATTGAACATCTACACACTGAGCATCTAAAGAATTGAACATCTAAACACTGAGCACCTGAACACTTGAATATCTAAACACTGGGCACCTGAACAACCAGTCAGCACCTGAACAATCACTGATTACCCAGCAGTCCCTCCCTGGCTGCCCAAATGGCTCTGCCTGTCTCTGTGAATGGTTTTACAGCTCCTGGAGCCCCTTCCCAGCCCATTTCCCCTCCTGCACTGCTCAGCACTGACAACATTTGCACAGCCCCGTGCACCAAGGGCTGCTCTGGGGCTGTTCAGTCAGCACTTCACCTAAAAACCGCCTGTTAATGGCAAAACCAGCGGGAATTCTCCTTCCTCTTTATGTTTTCCCTTTGAAGAAAACACACTCAGTCTCCTTATTCATGCTCAAAATAAGCTGGCTGCTCATTTGACTTGTACAAGAAAGGGGAAGATAGAATCACATCTTGTAATGTAACTGTTTACCATCAGAACAGATTTTATAAACTGTATGGGTTATTGGTTATGGGTTATTGGTTATGGGTTATTGGCTATTGGTTATTGGTAATCTCTGTCAGGTGTGGTAGAAAAACAATGCACTGAAATCACACTGGGAAACACACAGCAATACACATAAAAGGTCATATCTACATTAAATATCTGAAAACTTTGTATTATTTTAGATTAAATCGTGGAATAGTCCCAATGTCCAGCCTGGGCGTGTATCCAGGGGCAGCCACAGCTGCTCTGGGCACCCTGTGCCAGTCCTGATATTTGATTTTATGTAAGAATAATTGTTAAAAACTCTCTTCTAACAATTAGAAAAGAGAAAAGCTTCAGGGTGACCTGAACCAACCCAAACCATTCTGGGATTCTGTAAAAACAGCACAAAATCATCTCAGGAGCTCAAAGCCCAATAATTCCCTCACAAATATTCCCCACATTTCCTCAAGCAGCCTTGTCCTAATTGTGCTTCTATTTCCCTTCCAGAAATTTAATTTCATGTAGTTCTTTAGTCGTGTGTCAACACATCTCAGATTGGTGTAATATTTGTTCTGCTGCTCTGGATAACCTTGTCAATCTCAATTAGAGCTGAGGGAGGCAAACAGAACTGGCTGCAGATGGGACTCCCCTGGTTCCACGTGCTGCTGGAGCCTCCTGGTGCTGCCCAGCACCTCCAGGGCTGCTGCCCACTGTGCAACACTCATTTCAGCTCTCAGCCCATCCATTTATTTCCATTGCAACCCACAGAACATGATATAACACACTGCTCAGATTCTGGCTGCCCTTGACAAATGATTGACATTGAATTCTCAGAGAGCACCAGCACATCCCAAACTTTCCTCTGCCAAAAGCATCACCAAAGTCACAGAGAAATCAGAGGAGCCATTTTCAAACCTGGGCAGTATTTTATAGTGCTCAGCCACTGTCTGTGTCTTTCTTTCATTTAAAGGACACTCAGAATTCATAATTAAGATTCAGTGCACTGAGAATCCTTATCTCAATCCTTATCCCCCCCATTCCTGTTCTCACCCCCCAGTGCTCCTGTCCTGTCCCTCCCTGGCATTCCCTGATGCACCTGGAGCTTCCAGACCCTGCTCTCACCATTCCCCCCCTGCCAAAAAATCCTAAAAACTCCAGTTTGAACCACCAGACCCCCTGTCCTTGCCCGCAGCTCTGGGGCTGGAATTGGCACATCCAAGGTGCTCAGGGAGGGAGGAATCCTGGCTGAGGGAATCCCCAGGGAACAGGGGAATGCTGAGCAGGTTTTGAAGTGCCCTGAATTTGCAGCAAGGATTTTACAGCTGCAAACAAATTTTGTGGAGATGAATCAAGAGAATTGTGGAATAACTGAGAGGATGCAGGCAGCAGGTGGTGGCAGGGCTGGGAAAGCCAAAGGCTGAGGAAGTTTCTGACTTTAAAGGCTTTAAGGACCTGGTTCCTGAGGGAATGGCTCTGCATAAATCACATTTGCACTGTGCAGGGGAGTGTGGCTGGAGCTTTTCCATCTCATTTCCACGAGGGAACTTGGATGAGCAGGGAGCTCTAGCCCTGAAAAGAGATGATTCAGGAAAATTAAGGGAAAAAGTGTCTTAGGTCAAGCTTCCCTAAGGCAGCTTCAAGTGGAGGGATCTGGATTTAGCAAGTGATGGAGGTTGAATTTCACATCCAGGAGTTGTGGTGCTGGTAACTGTGAAGGGTTTGCTCAGGCCAGGCTCTCCCACCCCTTTAAACCCTGGGACATGGATGGGGAAAACACATTTCCTCAGCAATTAACCTTTTCCCACGTGGGTATGAAATGGATGAACTGGTGCCCATGTGATTCCCAGGCTTCTATTCAAATCCACTGGGAAAATCTCCATTTCCAGAGCCAGGCTTTGCTCCCTTTTTCAATTTCCCATTCCCATTCCCAGGCTCTGCTTACTTTTTGCTTTCCCCTTTTCCCATTCCCAGGCTTTTCTTCCTTTTCCCATTTCCCATTCCCAGAGCCAGGCTTTTTCTTTTCTCTTTTCTTTTCTTTTCTTTTCTTTTCTTTTCTTTTCTTTTCTTTTCTTTTCTTTTCTTTTCTTTTTTTTTCTTTTCTCTTTTTTTCTTTTCTTTTCTTTTCTTTTCTTTTCTTTTCTTTTCTTTTCTTTTCTTTTCCCATTTCCTAGAGCCAGGTTTGCTCCCATTTCCCATTCCCAGGTTTTGCTCCCTTTTCCCTTTCCCCTTTTCCCATTCCCAGGCTTTGCTCCCTTTTCCTATTTCCCTTTTCCTTTTTCCCATTCCCAGGCTTTTCTTCCTTTTCCCATTTCCCATTCCCAGCCTTTGCTGCCTTTTCTTTTCCCATTTCCCCTCCCCATCCCTGCTCTGCTCCTGCAGGATCGATTGGAACAACAAGCTCTGTAAATATCAATATTTTTGTGCTGGAAGCAGATGAAGTGAAACACCCCACAGCCAAACACCAGCCAGGCTGCACAGAGACAAACAAGTTTAATGGGAGAGCAAAGCAGGCAGGAGGAAAAGGAGATTTTCTGTGTCTTGGGAAGGGAAAATGAGGAGAGGAGGAAAAGGGACAGGGAGAGGGCAGAGCAGGCTCCTGGGGTTTCTCATTTTTGGGTGTTTTTCACTAAATCCTGCTGACAAAGAGCCTGTCCTGGGCTGGTCTGTGGTTCTGTGGGTGTGATTTATGTCCTGGCTGCCCTTCCTCCCCCTGGCCACAGAATCCCAGGAGGCAATCTCACCCTGAGCTGCATTTCCAACAATCCCTTCCCACATCCCAGAGCTACAGGCAAAATGACATTTCATTGTTGTTTCCTCGTGCCAAACACCCCCAAATCTGCAAACACCGGGCAGCTGAGGCACAGCCCCTCCCCATTCTCTCATTTTGGGTTATGGTTTTAGGGAGGTTAAACTCATGAGCTGCCAGTCCAGATGCAAAAGTGCCACATCCTGAAGATTTCCTGTATTTTTTTATTTAGCCACAGAATTAAGCAGATTTTCTCTGGGGGTCTCCTTCAGAGAAACTGAGTCCAAGAACACACAAAACCTTCCTGGTGAAGCCCCCCCTGCATTCCCAGGCTCAAACTGCTCCAGACCCCCTCCTCCACTATTCCCCCACCCAAAGAAAGACTCTGGATCTTTCTAATTTTCTTTTGAAAATAATTGTCATGTGCCAAAAGTGATGTGACTTAAGAGCTCTGGAAGAACAAGCCGGCAGTCTGCCAGTGTGAGCTGAAAAAAAAAATCTCCTTTTTTAGCAGCAAGCACACCTCAGCCAGGTGTGCCATTATTAGCTCTGCCATTAATTATGCCATTTTTAAAATTTAAACCTTTTCCTAAGTACCTCACACATCCCCGAGATAAAATATTCAAATGCATGCAGTGTCTCTAAAAGGGTAAATTCAGCTGTGGAACAGATTTCCATTTTCCTAATGCTTTCTGGCACTTGCTGCTGTCCACTCCCATTAGCCTGAAAAACGTTCCCAGATTTACCAGCCCCGAGTCCGTGCCAAACCAAATGTGAATTTATAATTCCGAGCAAATAAATCCTGCACAAAAACTCCCCCAAGAAGGAATAATTTGTAAATAGAAAGTTGATAGGTTTCAAACGCCTACAATCACAACACTGCGCCCAAAAAATGTGATGGATCAAGGAAAAAAAACATGTTTTCAGGTGAATTCTTGACGAGACTAACAGCTCGTGTTTGTTCCCTGTTCCAGGCAGGATCCTGACGGAGAAGGCGAGGACATTTCAGACACATTATGCATTTTGACACTAAGTAACTGGCAATTAGCTGAAGTACATAATTGCATCTTAATGCAGCAGAAGAGAAAATAACAAAAAAAAAAAAAAAAAAAAGCCTGGGAAAAGGGTTGTGCAACTGAGGGGTTGATGACAGCTAAAACCAACAACAAACCCAAACAAAATCTGGGAGGAAACGAAAATCTGAAAACAGCCCCGAGGCTCTGCAGGGACTGAGGGAAGGTGGGAGCAGCACCTGCATCCCCCAGCCCAGGGGAGGCTCAGGGGGATCCCCCGCTCCAGCTGGGGATAATTGCAATTAGCATAATTAATATCATCACACACACGGTGCTGGCCAGAGCTGGCCCTGGGTCCCGGTGCCCAGGCCAGGCTGGATTTGGGGACACTGGGTGGGATTTCGGTCCCTCCAACCCAAACCAGTCTGGGGTTCTAAAAAATCCCATTCTGAGGTGCAGCCTCAGATCTGTGGAAGGAAAGAGCCTGTGAAGCTCTTGGGGCTCAGAGAAATCCAGGGTTGGGAGGCAGCAGCTGAAATCCAGGAATTCTCAGAGCTGGAAATGTTCATAATTCTCAGATCTAGAAATGGTCACAGTTCTCTGGGCTGGAAATGCTCAGAGAAATCCAGGGTTGGGAGGGAGCAACAGAAATCCAGGAATTCTCAGAGCTGGAAATGGTCACAATTCTCAGATCTAGAAATGGTCACAATTCTCAGAGCTGGAAATGCTCAGAGAAATCCAAGGTTAGGAGGCAGCAGCAGAAATCCAGGAATTCTCAGAGCTGGAAATGGTCACAATTCTCAGGGCTGAAAAGCTCGGAGAAATTAAAGTTTGGGAGGCAATTCCCCTGATTGGGAAGGTGCTAATTGCTCCATTTAGAGCCGGGCTCAGGTTGATGCCACCGCTGGAATTCAATTCTCTTCTGGGGTTTCCTGGCTCTGTGTGCCCAACAGGGCACCAAGGTGGCTCTGGGGATCCCAAAGCCACAGCAAAGGGAATATTTGCTAAAAGCTCTGCCATGAAGCAGCTCTGAGTGCTGGGTGTGTTATCCCAGCCTGCTGCAGAACTGCTCTGCTCTGAACCCGAGACAAGACTCGCTCATCCTTCCTCCTTTACCCCCAATTCTGCACTCAGGAGCGCTGCTGGCTGCACAGATTTGGGTTTTCCCCCAAATTCTGCACTCAGGAGCGCTGCTGGCTGCACAGATTTGGGTTTTTCCCCAAATTCTGCACTCAGGAGCGCTGCTGGCTGCACAGATTTTGGTTTTTCCCCAAATTCTGCACTCAGAAGTGTTGGTGGCTGCACAGATTTTGGTTTTCCCCCTGAATTTTTCACTCCGGAGCGTTGGTGGCTGCACAGATTTTGGTGGTTTTCCCCCAATTCTGCACTCCGGAGCGCTGATTACCGCACAGATTTTGGTTTTTTCCCCAATTCTGCCCCCCGGAGCGCTGTTTTTTCGGTGGGCTCTGCTGCCCTGGCAGAGCAGCAGATGCTGCCGTGCCCCGACTCCGATCCAGCGCTGATTACCGCACAGATTTTGGTGGTTTTTCCCCAATTCTGCCCCCCGGAGCGCTGCTGGGAGCGCTGGTTACCGCACAGATTTTGGGTTTTTCCCCAATTCTGCCCCCCGGAGCGCTGATTACCGCACAGATTTTGGTTTTTTCCCCAATTCTGCCCCCCGGAGCGCTGATTACCGCACAGATTTTGGTTTTTTCCCCAATTCTGCCCCCCGGAGCGCTGGTTACCGCACAGATTTTGGGTTTTTTCCCCAATTCTGCCCCCCGGAGCGCTGATTACCGCACAGATTTTGGTTTTTTCCCCAATTCTGCCCCCCGGAGCGCTGTTTTTTCGGTGGGCTCTGCTGCCGTGCCCCGACTCCGATCCAGCGCTGATTGTTCTCGCCGGGCACCGCTAGCTCCCCATCGATGCTCCCTAAAAACTCATCAATAATGCAAATGCCCCGGCCACGCCGAGCCCCCCGCCAACTTCAGAATGGCCAGAGGTGGAAAATAACCCTCCACAGCATTTCTTGGCTTGGAAAAATCCCAGGAGCTGCCAGCGATCCACAGCCCTGGGAATGGCTGGGAAGGGGAGGGATGCTGCTTGTGCAGAGATCCAAACCAGGGTAAGGTTTTTAATTGTAAAATTGATAAAGACCGAACCAGAGTAACGTTTTTAATTGTAAAATTGATAAAGACAACGGGTTATAAAGCTTTTAAAAGAATGTATTAATGAATGTGGGGGTATGATATAAAATTTAATTAGAATTTTAAGCCTTTAAGGATAAAGTGAATTAACTAAAAGGCTTTATAATGAACTAATGTAATACACAAGCCAGAATTTAAATAGATTTTGAAGGTATTTTAGACAGTTCTTGTGTGGAAAAGCAGCCATACATGTGTCTAACTTTTTAATTGGTTTGGAACACTGGGAAGGAATTGTTGCTGGCTCCCTTTTATTTGAACATAACTTTTATTGATGCATTTTTATTCTCTCCTTCTAATGCAAATAGAACACTGGAAATGAGGCAGTTATGCAAATCACTAGATTGGATTAGGAAGAATCATGGAATATCCTGCAGGCAGCCACAGGGGTGGTGGGGCCCAGCCTGTGGTGGCCAAACTGAGCCCCAAAGGGTCCCCTGGGCCCCTCAGCTACGGCCCTCGGGGGGGACCCAGACATGGGGTCAGAAACTCTGCAGGGCCCTGGGAGCTGAGCCTAAATCCTAAACCCCAAACCCCAAATCCTGAGTGACCACAGTGACCACAGACATTGGGGTCAGAACCTCTGCAGGGCCCTGGGAGCTGACCCTAAACTCCAAACCCTGAGTGACCACAGACTTTGGGGTCAGAACCTCTGCAGGAATGTCCTGAGAGCTGATCCTAAACCTCAAACCCCAAACCCTGAGTGACCACAGTGACCATAGACATGGGGGTCAGAACCTGTACAGGGCTATCCTAGGAGCTGCCCCCAAACCCCAAACCCCAAACTCTCACTGACACAGACACTGGGGTCAGATCCCATACAGGGCTGTCCTGGGAGCTGACCCCAAACCCAAACCCTCACTGACACAGACACTGGGGTCAGATCCCATACAGAGCTGTCCTGGGAGCTGACCCCAAACCCAAACCCTCACTGACACAGACACTGGGGTCAGATCCCATACAGGGCTGTCCTGGGAGCTGACCCCAAACCCCAAACCCTCACTGACACAGACATTGGGGTCAGATCCCATACAGGGCTGTCCTGGGAGCTGACCCCAAACCCAAACCCTCACTGACACAGACACTGGGGTCAGATCCCATACAGGGCTGTCCTGGGAGCTGACCCCAAACCCCAAACCCTCACTGACACAGACATTGGGGTCAGATCCCATACAGGGCTGTCCTGGGAGCTGACCCCAAACCCAAACCCTCACTGACACAGACATTGGGGTCAGATCCCATACAGGGCTGTCCTGGGAGCTGACCCCAAACCCCAAACCCTCACTGACACAGACACTGGGGTCAGATCCCATACAGGGCTGTCCTGGGAGCTGGCCCCAAACCCTCACTGACACAGACACTGGGGTCAGATCCCATACAGGGCTGTCCTGGGAGCTGTCCCTGGCCTGCCCAGGCTCTAAGCCAGGTTTAGAGCCAGTCTCAGGCCGGTGCAGCCCGTCCCAGCTGGTGGCACCCAGGCCATCCCTGGGGGCAGCAGGGGAAGGGACCCGTGGGGACAGAGCCTGCCTGGGTCAGACCTGCAGCACGGCCCCTTCCCAGCCCCACCTGCATCAAAGCCTGGCCTAGGATTAAACCCAGACTAGGACAGGGCAGGAGCAAACCCCGACCCTCTGCAGGGACAGGGCAGGAAGGTCCTGATGTGGATTGGGGTCTGGAGCTGGGTTTGCTGCACTAATTATCTTTACTGGTTTATTCACCTATCATTGGCTTGCTGCACTAATTATCTTTACTGGTTTATTCACCTATCATTGGCTTGCTGCACTAATTATCTTTTGCTAATGAGCCCCAACACCTGTGGAATGGCAGATTCCACTCACAGAGCTGGGAATGATCAGGACACATCACCTGCTCTGTCCCTGTGAGGGACAGCCTGGGAACAAGGGATGGGGGAAGGAGGGAAGCACTGTAGCCTCATGCTGCCCCTCTCCTCTCCCAAAACCTGCTAAATGAGCCTAACCTGGACAAAAAGAGCTGTGAAAACAGAAATGGACCAGGGGAAGCCCAGCCAAGGCAGCTTTGGTGCAATGCCCCAGTGCAGCCCCTGACCCTGGGCTGGGTTTTTGGGATTCCCAGGAGCAGGGGAGCAGTCTGGAGCATCAGGGGCTCCAGGCTTTGACCCAGGCTGAGGGATGGGCAGGTGAGTCCCACCTGCAGCCTCTCCCCAGCTGCACCTTCCCTGGCAGGGGAGCAGCCTCACCTGGGGATGCAAACACCATCACCCCATCAGCCCCTGGTCCCCCCGAGGCGAGCCCGGCTCCTGCTGCCTGCCTGGGCACATTTAATGAGATATTTGCATTATTTACAGCCTGCTTTCATAAACCTGTTATTTACAGTTGCCTGCTTAGGAACAGGGCGAGCCCCGTTAACCCTTTGCCCTCCAGGCTGTCACCTCTGCTGTGTGTGAAGCTGAGGTGGGTCCCATGGGAGAGACAAAAATGGGATCAAGGAGCCCCTGCCAGCTCCAGGAGGGGACACAGGGATGGACACTGCCAGCTCCACCCCACTGCCCTTCCACGCAGAGCACAAAACTCAACTTCAGGGAGGAAGAAACTGAGGTTCTGATCAAAAGAATTCTAAACCCAGCTCAGCTCGAGGAGGAGACAAAACCCCGATGGCAGCAAAAGTGTGAAGTGGCCAACAATTATTTGTTTTTTCTCCAAACACGAGAACAAAGGATTGTCAGAAAATAATTAGAGAGTGGGTGCAAAACAAAGAAAAGCCAGTAATTTTTCACACAGTGCATAATGAAAGTGTGGAGCTCATTACGTGGGAGCCAGACACACAAATGGATCTGAAAGGCAATTAGACAAATTAATGGAAGAAAAGTCCATCAAAGCCTATTAAACACAAAGCCATGGATGGGAGACAATTGACAAACCTCAGCAGCAGCAGCACCAACATCCTGCCGTGGGACCTGGGAAATGCCAGAGCCAGGGAATGGGATGGGATGGGATGGGATGGGATGGGATGGGATGGGATGGGATGGGATGGGATGGGATGGGAATGGGATGGGATAATGGGATGGGAATGATTGAGAATGGGATGGGAATGCATGAGGATGGATGGGGATGGATAGCTGGTAATGGTTGGGAATGATTGAGAATAGATGGGAATGGCTGGGGATGGATGGGAATGGAATGGGAATTGTTGGGAATGGAAGGGAACGATTGGGAATGGATGGGGATGAATGGGAATGGATGAGAATGGATGGGAATGTCTGGAGCTCCCTGAGACAGCCAGGAAAGAAAATCCTCAGTGAGCACCAAGTGGGTATAAACAAATCCTGGCTCTAAACAAATCCTGGCTCTAAACAAATCCTGGCTCAAACAAGCCATGGCTCCCAATGACCCCTCAGTGGGCAGCAGGGCAGTTCCAAATGAACAGTGAACACTCACAAAGAGCACTGGGAGTGCCAGCCCAGAAACACCAGCCACTGGGGGAAAATGCAAACAAAACAAACTTTGCCACTGCTCAGAGCTCCAGCTGGGTGCCAGAATCCCAGGATGGCTCAGGCTGGAGAACCCACTGAGCCCCTGGGGCACTGCCAAGGCCACCCTGCCCCGTGTCCCCAGTGCCACCTGCACAGGGATTGACATCCCTGAGGAGGAGCTGAACCCCTGCAGGTCCCCCTGGCCACAGGAACGTCCATCCCAGCAGCTGCACGCTGGCAGAAACACATCCCATCTTTATTATTAAATTATTAAATTATTAAATTATTTCTCGCAACCTGGGGCTGGTATTTGGGTATTGGTAACAATAAATGCTGTTTCTACTCCCTGTTAAAGAAATGAGAGGAGGGAAGTGAATTTTGCAGTGTTGGAAATCTTTCCTGGTGCCAGTGAGAGATCCCAGCTCCCTGCTCAGCCCAAGCCCTCACACTGTTATTGTGCTGATGTGTTCACTTGGGGGGAAAATTACAGCCTGGCCACATGTAAAGGACAGTGCTGAATCCAAACCTGTTTTCCTTGTAATTTGGAATTTATAGAGGAATAAGCCAGCAGCAATTGGTGCTGGATTGGTGACACTGCTGTGCCCAGCTGAGCAGAGCTGAATGCAAACACTGAAAAACTGCAAACAAGGCAGGGCAGGAGAGGGTCCAGCCCCACAGCCCTGCCTGGGCACAGCAGCATTTTCATTTCACACCTTCACATCTGGGTACTCTGAATCCCAAAATTCCAGGAGAGGAGCTGACTCTGAGACATGCTGAGCTGGAAAATGAAGAATCCAAAACTGCTCCTGGCAAAACTCCTGCTTCCACCAACACATCCCAAACTCTGCCCTCCCACCATTCCCAGTCCCATTCCCATTCCCATTCCCATTCCCATCCCATTCCCATCCCATTCCCAGTCCCATTCCCAGTCCCATTCCCATTCCCAGTCCCATTCCCATTCCCATTCCCATCCCATTCCCATTCCCAGTTCCATTCTCATTCCCATTCCCAGTCCCATTCCCATCCCATTCCCAGTCCCATTCCCAGTCCCATTCTCATTCCCATTCTCATTCCCATCCCCATCCCCATTCCCATCCCATTCCCAGTCCCATCCCCATCCCATTCTCATTCCCATTCTCATTCCCATTCCCATCCCATTCCCATTCCCATTCCCAGTCCCATTCCCATTCCCATTCCCATTCCCAGCTCTGCACCTTGGAAAGTCATGGTAGGAAAATGGAAAATGCTCTAAATGCAAATAATGCTCAAAATACAAATGAAACACCAGCCCACCAGTTGTATTTTTAATTTAAACTAAACAAAAGCTTTTCTTCCTGATTAGGTTTTTGTTCTCACAATGGTACCTTTGATTTTTTACCAGTTCCATTGATTTTTATATTATATACAGATATAACTTAATTTTGTAAAGTTTTCACAGATCTGCCATGTAAAAGGCTTTGACAGTTGTTTTTTTTTTCTAACATCCCTGCAATGCTGATTAGGAATAAACAAATAAAAAATGCTCCCACTAAATTCTGTGTGTTTGGGTTTATACTCATCAAGTGTGGGTTTCATTTTTGGCTTCAGCAGCATAATTGCTTTTTTTTTTAATTAATTTGCAGGCCTGCACAAGTTGGGTCATCTGGTTTGAAGCAGAATAACTTCAGTGCATAAAATAGAAATGTGCAGGTTTTGTAGAGTTTCCACTTGTGGGATGGATATGAGCAAATGATAATTACAGGCACATTTAAAGAGGTGAAATGCAGGTTTGTGCCCCCTGGGTGGCTCAGTGACGTTGTGCTGGTGATGGACAGAGAGCTGCAGTCATTAAATGGAACTGCAGCTTCCAATAACTTTTTAATTACAGCTTAATGCTGCTTCCCAGCTCTTGCAGAATTGAAATTTCCCTTGTAATGGCAGAGTTTCATATTCCACCTTTCCTTGTTCCAAGCTGCCCCCAGAAGAGCTGGGGCTGGAGCAGGAGAGGCACAGAGAGGTTTGGCTGCTCCCTCTCTTGGCTCTGAGCTCCCTCCCAGTCCAAACCAGTTTGGGGTTCCTGGGACTGGGACTCTGTTTCCTCAGCATCCCCCCAGCTCAGCCACGCTCCTGCCACTCACCAATCAATAATTTACAGCGCCCATAATGCCCAGGATCTGCTCTCAGACTGAAGGAATTAATCCTGATTGTAATTACCAGGAACATCAAATGAAATATTCATTCAGCCCTTTCATATTTCCTCCCCCAGTCCGGCCCCAGTGCACAAAGGGTGACATTTGGGGAGGTAAATGCAATGTTCCCTGCACAGTCCTGATGTGCAGCCACTTTCTGCCTCTCAAGGGTTGTACTGCCTGTTTTACAAGCTCACAATATAGGGTTTTAAGAGATATAAAAGGTGACATTTCATTCTTGTTCCCAGGAACATTTCTGTTTGAATGGAATTCTCTCCTAAAGAAAATATCAAAAAAAAAAAAAAAAAAAAAAAAAAAAAAAAAAAAAAAAAAAAAAAAAAAAAAAAAAAAAAAAAAAAAAAAAAAAAGAGGAGATTCAGATTACATTTCTAGCACTGTAGAGCTTTGATTTGAAATGCACAGACCCCAGCCCTGAGTTCAGAGCCTGGGGGCAACAGGCTGATTCCCTGCAGGGTCTGGGGTGGATTATCCTCACCCCTGGGAATCACCTCGGTGCAATTCAACCTGCTCACACCCACAGTGATCACAGGTAGGGAGAAATCAGCAAACCCTCCCAAAAACCCTTCCAGATTATGAGCAGAAGGTTCAGGCAGCCAATAAAAGCTGAAGTATGGATGTGACACCCAAACCTGTTCCGAGAGTCCCTGCAAGAATCCAGGTGGGTTCTCCAGGGCAGGAGAGGAACAGCCTGGGTTGGTGCTGTGCTGCCAAAACTGGTTTGTGTTTGCGTGCTCAGCACCGTGCTGGGCTGCAGCTGGGAGACTGGGAAAGGTTCTTCCCTTCCCAGAGGGAGCTGGCACTGCCCAGATCCCCAGGAACGGGCACGGGGCTCCCAGAGCCCAGGAGGGTATGGGCAGCACTGCCAGGGGTGCTCAGAGGGGGATTTGGGGGTGATCCCTGGGGGTCCCCTCAGCTCAGGACATCCAGGATTTAGGGGTGGGCAAGGCTCAGTGTGGTGATGTGTCCATGAGCTGGGCAGAGCCCTGAGCCCAAGGGTCAGCAAGGAATTTTCTGCTCCAGGAGCCTCTGGAATTGCAGAGAGCAAGGCAGGATGAGCCCAAGGGTCAGCAAGGCTCCTTCTGCTCCAGGAGCCTCTGGAATTGCAGTGGGAAAGGCAGGATAAGCCCCAAGGGTCAGCAAGGAATTTTCTGCTCCAGGAACCTCTGGAATTGCAGAATTGTGGCCCAAGGCAGGATGAGCCCAAGGGTCAGCAAGGCTCTTGGTGCTCCAGGAGCCTCTGGAATTGCAGGGAATCGTGGCCCAAGGCAGGGTGAGCCCCTGGCCCTGTCTCTGTCAGTGGGGCCATCCCTGGAGGGTCCTTTGGGATCTTTGTGGGGTGGAGCTGCTCAGGCAGCTCGAAGGGAGCCCAGCCCAGAGCAGTGTGTGTCTGCAGCAATCAGGGCATTGTCTGTGCACTTCTGCAATTACAGTTATTAGCCAGAACCAACATATAATCCTAATAAGCCAAACAATGCAGCAGGGGTGTGCTTGGTGCCCATCAGCTCAGAACTAACAAAGCCCAGCTCCAGGGAGGGCTGCACTGACAATCCTGGCCATCCATGGGCTGTTCCTCACTCCTGAGAGCTGAACCAGGAACTCTTTCACTGCTTTGAACTAAAACTGCATTTTATTATTTTTTTAATTTTAATTTTAATTTCAATTTTAATTTTAATTTTTAATTTTTTTATGTTTTATATTTAAATTTAATTTTTATTTTATTTTTATTTTTATGTTATTTTTATTTAATTTATTAATTTTAATTTTTTTTTTTAACCAAAATTGGATTTCCCTCCCAGAGCTGCTGGTGTGCAGAGCCTGCAGCAGGGCTGAGCTCTGCACCCTGTACACAGAGGTTTCCACCACTAATTCCTGAAAACCCAGGGCCAGGCTCCTCCACTTCCAAGCTTTTCAAAACTCACAGAAACAACACACTACAGCCCAAAAACTCACAGAAACAACACATTGCAACCCAAAAACTCACAGAAAACACCACACTACAACCCAAAAACTCACAGGAAACACCACATTGTAACCCAAAAAACTTCTTTATACTCAGCTAAAGCACGGTGGGGGTGTGTGCACACACCTTATTGGGAAATTAAGGAATTCCTGCATGGAAAAGGAGCATCTGCATGGTCCAGAGCAGGTGATTTCCATTCCAGTCATTTGCAGAAGCTCATCCACCTCCCCAGCAGGGCACAGACTTTCCTCCAGAGTTTATCCCCTCCAATGGAGCCTGGAGCTCCTGGGAAGGAGGCACTGGCTCATTCCTGGGACAGCCACCACCCCAAAGGGACCCAAATTGCTCCTCCCACGAGGAATCTGCCTCAGCAGCAGAGTGATGGAGAAGGAACCAAATCAGAGCTTGAGGGCAATCTCATGGTCAATAATTCCTTGTTAATGGTTTAAATTAGTTTCTCCTAATGATGCTGACGGTCTGGGCCAGGTCCCAGCACGTTCCCTGATAAATCAATCCCAGGCAGTCACAGGAATTCACCTGGAATGAGCCAGGGAGATCTGCACAGCCCCCAGAAACTCCTGCAGCCCTGCACATGAATCCATCCTGCACCTTCCCCTGAGTGTCCCCTCTCTGCCCTGGCCCTGCCTTCATCTTTTTCTCCCTGGGAAGAGCAGTCCTCACATCATATTTAATGTAATCTCATAATAAATAAAATAAATAAATATTTAAATGCACTTATATATATATATATATATATAATAAAATCATAATATTTAATGCAATGCATCTCCCCTCTGTGTTCCAGCTGGCTCCAAGCTCTTCCAGTGCCCCACTCCCCTCCCCTGCCAGGATCCAGGCTCTCACATTTCCATCCCCTCTCATTTTTCCCACCCCATGGATTCCTGCCCTCCACAGCAATCCCCCTGTGTGTTTCCACCTTTCAGGCTGAGGGCAGGATGTGTTTCCAATCAAACCTGGTTTTTTTTACTTTCCCAAAGACCTGTGCATGTCCATGATAAGCTCATTTCTTCATGAGCTCTGCAAGGTGGGGATGGCATTTCCAAAGGATCAAACACCAAAACCCTTTGTAGGAAAGAAATTTCCTCTATTTTTAACTCATCAGATCTCTCCAAAAGCACTTCAGAGACAAAAGGGAAGGGTTTGAGGAGAGGGACATGAGGGTGAAGTTGTTAATTGATCTCCCTGCAGCCCAGGGGCTCCAGGGTCAGCACTGCCAGGCTTGGGGACACTTTTGTCCCCTGGAATGCCAGAACTGTGAATTCCAGAAGGAACAGCTCTGATGGCCCCAAAATGTGCTCCCCACTAGTCAGGCTCAGACAGTTCCTTGCTGTTTTAGTGTATCACACCAAAAAGGGCATAGATTCAATCAAGAATAATTAATTTAAAAATCAGCGCTTTGAAACACTTAATGCAGTGCTTGACCTCATGGAAAACTAAGAAAAGCCTTTTAGCCAATTCTACTGAAATCCATGGCAAAATAAATGTCATTTTTCATATTTGGATTAAACCTCTAATTCTCCCACCTGAGCCCAGCACTTCCCAGTCTCAGCATCTCCTGATCCCAGCATTTCCCAATCCCAGAATCTCCTAATCCCAGCATTTCCCAGTCCCAGCATCTCCTAATCCCAGTTTTTCCCAGTCCCAGCATCTCCTAATTTCAGCATTTCCCAGTCCCAGCCCCTCCTGACCCCAACCCCTCCTGATCCCAGCATTCTCAGACTGAAGCATCTCTTCCCAATGGGAAAACCTCATGGAAAAGAGGGTGAGAATAATCCCAAGGAAGAAACTGAGAATGTTCCAATGCGTGGGGAAAAAGGAGCAGAGGACACAAGACCCCACCTGGCCTGAAATGAGCTTTTCCTGCTAAAATACATCCCCAAAATGGGGTGGAGGTGGCCAAGTGCCTCTGGCTGCTCTGCACAAACCCAGGGCCAGGAAATCTCCTGTCCCTGCTCCAGCAGCAGCCCCAAGGCAGGCTGGATGGTGCTGAGCACAGTGGAGACCCAGCCCTGCCCAGGAGGGGAGAGGGATGGCTCTCCAGAATTCCCAAAATCATGTACAGATCCACGTAAACAATCTCAGCCCCGAGCCAACTGCAGTGACTCCTGCAAGGTCTGCACCTGTTTTTGTTGTTCCTTTAAAATGCCACAAAAATTGGCAGCTCCGTGAAGTGAATGTGCTGAAATTGTTCCTTAATAGGAGTGAAGTGAGAATTAGAACAAAAATAACACAAATATTGTATTTGCAGCCAAGAGAACAAAGTGTTCACACTTCCAAGAAGATGTCTGAATGTTCTTATTTTTTCCAGTGGTAGTTTACTGCCAATTTCAAAGGAACAGAGGCAGTGGAGGGGGCATGCTTGGGCTTACCAGGAAACAGATGAAGACAGGCAATGGTAAATGAGAAAAATAAAACACTCTGTGAGCAAACCCTTCAGGGTGAGGGTGACCTTGGGGATAACCCACCTCCAAGACACAAAAATCGAGGTGCAGGGGAGTGTCTCAATCCTGTGGGGACAAAACCAGCCCTGGCAGCTCTGGAGGTGACTCAGCCCTGGCTGCAGGAATTGTCACAGCCCAGCTCTGTGCCCTGGGTTGCAATTCAGGATGTGATCAGAAATGTGGATTCTGTCCCATCTGTTAAACCAGCTGGGGCAGTGCCCCTGATCTCCTGGCACACATTCTCTGCTAATGGGCATCTTTAAACCAGCTGGGCAATCATCTTTATCTTTCTCATGACCCACCCTTCATCCATGAGGTATCACCTGTTAATGGGCCACTG
Organism: Erithacus rubecula; assembly: GCF_903797595.1. Lineage (NCBI taxonomy): Eukaryota > Metazoa > Chordata > Aves > Passeriformes > Muscicapidae > Erithacus > Erithacus rubecula. Next base: position 499,848 of record NC_136662.1, on the reverse strand, counting down.
TTAAAAACTGGGTGTGGCAGTGATTCTTATCCCTGTGGGAGATATCTCCTGTTAATGGGCCATTGTTACAAACTGGGTGTGGCAGTGATTCTTATCCCTGTGGGAGATATCTCCTGTTAATGGGCCATTGTTACAAACTGGGTGTGGCAGTGACCCTGATCTCCTGGCACACATTATCTGCTAATGGGCCATCTTTAAACCAGCTGGGCAATCATCTTTATCTTCCCACAGCCCAACCTCCCTCCAGCAGATATCTCCTGTTCATGGCCAGTGAGTCCCAGGGCATGGCTGATAAAATTTCATCATCCCACTGGGAGATGCTCCAGCCAGGGGAGGAGCCAAATCTTTCCTACCCTGATAAAAACTGAGATTTTGGACACCAAGGCACCTTCTTTGCACTGGATTCCAGAGGAAAACCAGACCCTTCCACACCATCCCTGGAGCTTCAGAGGAAACTGCCCCTTCTCCAGGAGCACTGCTCCAGCTGAGCCACATCTGCCCCTGCAGGAGGATGCAGCCACCATGGAATGGGACTGTGCCACCACCCTGACTGACTGACTGTGCCAGCTTGGATTCTGACTCTGGCAGGGTTGGGATTGTTCTGTGTAATACTGCATTGCTATTGTAATTGTCCTAGGAAAGAACTGTTATTCCTAATGTCCATATCTTTGCCTGAGAGCCCCTTCATTTCAAAATTACAGTAATTTGGAGGGAGGGGGTTTGCATTCTCCATTTCAAGAGAGGCTCCTGCCTTTATTGGCAGACACCTGTCCTTCACACCAGGACAGAGGGCAATGGGAATCTGAGCCTGCCATGCCCAGCACAGCCCAGGGACAGCCCTGTCCCCAGTCTGGTACTGGGGTGGCTCCAGCAGGGACCTGAATTTACCCTGAATGTTCTCCTGCCTTTGTGTGATCCCTCATCCCCCTCTGCCCTCCTGGAGCTAATCAAACCTCCCTCACCACCGAGTGCCAGAGTACTGGCACTGCTCTCTCTCTTTCCTTCTCTAAAAAGCCCAGAGCTGTTAATCAAAAGCTCAGAAGTGACTTGAAAATGTCAGAGAACAAAGGAAAATTGCTGAGGTTAATGGAGTCCAAGCGCAGGAACCATGGCACAATCTGGTTTTAGATACTTGTAATCCCTTCTGAGCTGTTCTCCAAGAATTCACACAAATGTCACCCCTCTGGGAAAGACTTGCCTTTGTCCATAACCTGAACATATCACAGGAAATTTCCATTTTTCCTGGAGGTTTCCTTCTGATGCCACCTGAGCTGGGTTATTTCAGTGCTTTCCTCTGCACCACTGACTCCTTTTAATGCCCATATTCTTTTTCTGTCATAAACATTTGTGGAAAAATGCTCGTTCTTGGGAAAGCCCCTTCAGCACCAGCCACTGCTCCTGTCCCCAGTGCTGCTGTGGCCAGTGAGGAACAAAGCCCAGCCCGTTCCTCAGCTCAGTAAATGTGAGGAGAGCTGGAGAGGATTGCAGGAGCAGCTGAGCAGGCATATGGCCCTGCATCCAAACTGACAGCCATCCAAACTGCTCCTGCAGCACTCACTGCTTCAGCTGCATTTGAGTGGGACTGGGGAAAAGGAATATCCTAAAAAATGGGGAGTGAGTAAAGCACCACCATTCACAAACGCCTTCTTCAACAGTTCATTACTCCAACTGCTGAAATATTTTGCTGTGCCTGACAACTCCTACCAGCTGCTCTGGAGCCCTCCCAGAGCTCCACAGAACCCCAGGAGGAAAGTTTATGGCTGAAGTCAGAGCAAAGCAGCAGAGACAGAGCATGCAGGGAAGCAGGAAATGCAATTTGTGCATCTCTTTCTGTGTCTGCACACACACACCGTTAAAAGTACATGTTATATTATTGGCTTTTTGCAAATATTCAAATGAATGTTGTATGTATGATGTTGGAAAACTTTGCTGAATAAATTGAGTTTATTTTAGTTCTGCTATTAGCAAAACTTAGAAATAGTAGTGTAATAAATATATTTTTATTGGACTATAACACAGTGATGTAATAAGCTTTTGTTTATGTAAGTAACCCAGAGAATGGTAAAAAGATAATCAGAAAACCCTTCACATTCTTGGATCATCCAATCTGGATGAAGACAGGGGTGAGGAACACCAGAACTCCAGGGAAGGAGTTTATTGATCTCTGTTGTCAGGGAGTATGTTGACAAGAAGGAGCCACAAAGAAAAAAAAAATGGAAAAAAAAAAAAAGGAAAAAATGTTGATTTACAGGCTGGGGGGGGATGATTTTGAATAATGCATGAAAGGTCTATGAATATGCAGCAGGTTGGTGCATTTAAGAAGTGCTCTCTGAGTTAAGGAGTGCTCATGGCTGAATGCCCAGCCATTGTAACCTTTTGCTTTATTGTCTCTTATTGTCTTTTATTAAACTTTTTAAGATCTGCCAGGAAACTGACCCTGGTTTTTCATAACACACACAATTCCCACAACCTCTGGGTGGAGTTTGTAATCAAATCCTCCCACAAGAGCCTTAGGAGGGAATGTGGAATTGAGACTGACTCCTGTCCCAAAGCTCCCCTGGGCTCCTGCACTGAACTCCCTGAGCTCCCACCATTGATTTGTCTGAAGACCTTTAGAAATTGACATTTCACCAAATATTTAATCCTTTTTTTCCTTTTGTCCACTGCAAAAATAATTGTTTTAACATTTTAGGTAAAGTCTTTTGTCACGGACTGGGGTTTTGGTGGTTGTTCTCTGAGGCTGGGATGAGATCTGGCATTTGAGAGCATTACAAGGGCTGGAGGGACAGGACACAGGGAATGGATCCAGTGCCAGAGGGCAGGGCTGGAGGGGATTTGGGCAGGAATTGCTCCCGGGGAGGGTGGGCAGGGTCTTTCCCCAATTTATATCTTTAATTAAAACTTTTCAGATCATTATCATTGAGAGGTGCCAGCACAATTCTCTTCACTTTCAGGTTTCATGAGGACTCAAATCATTCATTAAAACTTCTGATTTCTCTCACAACCAACCCTCAAACACTCAACCCTCCAACTCCCAACCCTTCAACACCTAACCCTTCAAACACACCCAACCCTTCCCTTCAACACCCAACCCTTTAACACCCAACCCTTCAAACCCAACCCTCCAACACCCAACCCTCCAACACCCAACCCTTCAAACACACCCAACCCTCCAACATCCAACCCTTCAAACCCAACGTTTCAACACTCAACCCTTCAAACACTCAACCCTTCAACACCCAACCCTCCAACACCCAACCCTCCAACACCCAGCCCTCCAACACCCAACCCTCCAACACCCAGCCCTCCAACACCCAACCCTCCAACACCCAACCCTCCAACACCCAACCCTTCAACACCCAACCCTCCAACACCCAACCCTCCAACACCCAACCCTTAAACACCCAACCCTCCAACACCCAACCCTTCAACACCCAACCCTCCAACACCCAACCCTCCAACACCCAACCCTTAAACACCCAACCCTTCAACACACCCAACCCTTAAACCCAACCCTTCAACACCCAACCCTCCAACACCCAACCCTTCAACACCCAACCCTTAAACACCCAACCCTCCAACACCCAACCCTCCAACACCTAACCCTTCAACACCCAACCCTCCAACACCCAACCCTTCAACACCCAACCCTCCAACACCCAACCCTCCAACACCCAACCCTCCAACACCCAACCCTTCAACACCCAACCCTTCAACACCCAACTCTTCAGGCACTCAACCCCCCAAAACCCAACCCTTCAACACCCAACCCTTCAAACACACCCAACCCTCCAACATCCAACCCTTCAAACCCAACGTTTCAACACTCAACCCTTCAAACACTCAACCCAACACCCAACCCTCCAACACCCAACCCTTCAGGCACCCAACCCCCCAAAACCCAGTCTTTCAGCCACCCAACACTTCAAACATCCCAACCTTTCAGACACCCCAACCCCTGAATCCCCAGCTGCCCTGGCTGCAGGGGCTGGTGGCCGTGGCCAGCCTGAGGAGCAGGACGTGGCTCCTGTTCCTCTGCACACACTCCAGGAGCAGGGAGCACATGGTGGCTCCTGGCAGCTGAGGTTTCCTGCAGCATTCCCTCCCCGAGCCCTGCAGGCTGGGCCTGCCTTCAGCAGCCCTGGGAGAAGGGAGGAGTCCCCAGACATGGAATCACACAAGGTGACAAGAATAAAACCTCCAGGCAAGAGGAGCTGCCTTTTCATACTGAGATTGAAATAATTCTCAGATCAGGCCTGCATTCCTGTGAGCACTGTCACAGCAATTAGGGGTTTTAAGGAAACCCAAGTCACAGATAATGTATTGAAATAATAAAGTGACACTTTGATATGCAACCAGCAGACATTAAGGAAATGACAACTGACTCCAAAACGTCCAGAAAGATATTTAAATCAGTAATGCTGAATAAATTAAATGAGCAATTACTGCTATGTTTGACAAAGCATGATACAACAATATATTAGGCATATATTAGCTCAGCCTTTACCCACTGATCTTTATCTGCTTTTAATTAATGAATTTAATTGACTGTAAGGGAGATTTGAGAATGGCTTGTTACAAGTCAAGGAGGAAAACCATTTCATGTTTTGGAGAGGAGAAGCCAAGGGAGCCTGCAGAGACAAACCCTGGGGTGGAGCCACTCCTGGTCTGAGTCTGTGCCCAGAGCTGGGGAGGGACAGGGGAGTCTCCAAGAATTGTGATTTTCACTGGAATTATCTTGTGTGTTCTCTGTGCTCTCCTGTGCACTTCTCTGCACCTGTCTGTGTCAGCCCAAGATACGAATTTTTCCAAAAATCATTAATAATATAAAGTCAGAAAAGAAGAGCAAACTCTCTAAAACTGAAGATTTATTGTGCTATTATGCACATAATCCTTACAAAGACATTACAATCCTTACAATAACAGTATTATTATTATTATTACTATTATTACTATTATTATTATAATTATTTTAATTTTATTTTCAATAGCATTTTAAATAAAATCTGTTTGTAGTTTTCTCTCTTTGCCACACCTGGGGATTAAAATAGAAGCTTAAACTATTTGAAATCAGTTGAAATTAGTTCTATTTTCCATATCTGGGGAATAGAATATAGGCTTAAATGGTTTGAAATGAGATAAGCTTGGAATGTGAGATGGAGCTGACTCCTGGAGTTTCTCCCAGTAAATGATATTTAACTGGCTCGTGGCTTTACCATTTCCAGAATGGAAATCTTTTGTCTCCACCACCAAACATGAAACAACAGTGCCAGAAACGGGCTCTAAATGCCAGAGGTGTCATTTTTAACAAGCCTAGCCCAGCAGGAATGATCTCCCAACTCCCTGCAGCTTCCCAGCACAAAGCAGGAGGAAGGGAATGGGGATCAGGGAGCAGCCAGGACAGGAGCCAGGGAAACCTGGGGAAGGAGAGCCCAGGAGTGTGCAGGGATGGATTTCTAGGATGGATAATTCCTTTCATCCCTGAGTTTGCCACCACAGGAGCCCAGCAGCTGCAAATCCTCACCTTTCCTGAAAGGGAAGGATCCCAGTGCCCCAGGGCAGGGATGGGTGGACATTGGGAACTGGAAATTGTTCCCTGGGAGGGGGTAAGGCTGTGGGTGCCCCTGGATCCCTGGAATGCCCAAGGCCAGGCTGGAGCCCCTGGGACAGTGACAGTGTCCCTGGATGGCAGGGGTGGCACTGGGTGGGCTCTGAGGTCCCCTCAACCCAAACCAGGCTGGCATTCCATGGTTTTCCAGACTGGAAATATCCTCACACACTCCTCCAGTTTTTTTCCAGGCTTTTTTTTTTTCACTGACCTCTGATAAACCAGGACAGAACCACCCCAGTTTTGTCACACCTTTTGTCAAAGCCCAAGGCTGTCAGAGGGAGGCTGAGGAGGGAATTTTGGGCTCTGCTCTGGGCAGCTCCATCAGTAACACCCAATAACAACTCATCAAGCATCCCAACAATGCCTTCAGCTCCCCAGCACAGCACCAGAGGGGCCAGCAGAACGAGCTGCAATAACAGCTCCAGTTGAATTAAATATTAAAATATGGTTAAATATTAAAACAAAACTTCCAAAAGATAAAAGCCAAGCAGAAGTCACCACCCATTCTCACATTTTACGTAGCTCTGTCTCAAAGCATTTTGTAACAGGAGCAGCCTGGGCACTTGGGAAAAACCAAAGGATGGGAACAGCACTTAATTACAGCATTAAACCACCGAGCTGCTGTTGACTGAGAACACAGAACCCAATCATTCAGATTTGCTTGACAAATTCATCTCCCTTTTCTCTGCCTCTGATGTAACATGCACAGGAGGAAGAGGAGGAGTCACCAAAGGGAGCAGCTCCTTTGAAATCCTGCCCCTAACCTGCCCTTGCACAATGAATTGAATCTTTTCCTCCTTTTATTTCTCCCTGTGCAGCGACCCTGATCAAACCCACTCTGCTGAACGTGGTGCAAGACAAGAGGAGGGTAAATTCTGTGAATCCTTTGCCCAGAATGAGAGAGTAGAAAGCTTCCATGGGTCAGTGCATCCTCTGAGCCCCTCAGCACAGCAGAGCCAGAGCTGGCTCTGCCAGGGAGTCCCAGAGCAGACCCAGAATGCAGAATGGGGATTTATGGCATCCCTGGATTTATGGGAACCCTGGATTTGTGGGATCCTCAGATTTATGGGTTCTGGATTTATGGGATCCTCCTAATTATGGGATCTCTGGATTTATGGGATCCCTGCATTTATGGGAACCCTGGATTTATGGGATCCCTGTATTTACGGCATCCTCACATTTCTGGGATCCCCAGATTTCTGGGATCCCAGGATTTATGGGAACCCTGGATTTGTGGTGTCCACGGATTTCTGGGATCCCCAGATTTCTGGGATCCCTGTATTTCTGGGATCCCCAGATTTATGGGTTCTGGATTTATGGGATCCTCCTAATTTTGGAATCTCTGGATTTATGGGATCACTGCATTTCTGGGATCTCTGGATTTCTGGGTTCTCCATATTTAAGGGATCCCAGGATTAATGGGATCCCCAGATTTCTGGGATCCCAGGATCAGAGCAGACCTCCCTGCAGCCTGGATCTGGCAAGCCCTGGGATTTTCCATGCCAGCCTGGCACCCCCTCACCCCAGCCCGGGCCAGCAGCAAACTCTAATTACAAACCCTGTGCTCTAAAATGGGATAATTGAGCCCTAATTGGCTTTTTGGCTGCTGGCACGGGGGGGAATCACCTCTGCAGGAGCAGAGCAAGGATCCCCAGCACCCCTGGGACAATTGTCCCTCATCCACAGTGGGGTAACATGGCAAAGAACCCAGTGCCAGGCTGAACCACCCCCCTATAAACAACAATTTAATTGGGGAACAATTAAACAATAAAATCAATTCCTGTTCACGATGCTCAGGGATGTCCATTGACCACGTTTAAATTTATTTTAATTTTTTTCTGGGAATCTTTGCTTGTGCAGCAAACACCAGTGGTCACCACCACTCACACAAACTTGCATTTATTAATATTACATCATTAACAGAAGGGAGGGGTGACTTTCAGACTGAGATGGGATATTGGGAAGGGATTTTCCTGGGAGGGAGGAGAGACCCTGGCACAGAGGCACTGCCCTGGCTACAGAAAAGGTTATTCTATATATTGGCTATTATATATAAAGGTTTTATAATTATAATTATATAATATATCAATATTATATATAATATAATATAATATAATATAATATAATATAATATAATATAATATAATATAATATAATATAATATAATATAATATAATATAATATAATATAATATAATATAATATAATATAATATAATATAATATAATATAATATAATATAATATAATATAATATAATATATTAATTGTTGTTATTCCCTGATTCCCTGACCCAAGGCCTGGGTGGTTTGGTGTGAGGAGGTTCTGGCAGCAGCTGTGCCTTCCTTGCACCTTCTCAGGTTCTTTGGAAACCCCCCTGGAACCCAGAAAAGGAGAATCCCCCCCTCACCCTCTGTGCACACAGGAAATTAAACAGCATTTCCAAGAGACTTCCTTTTGCAGCTGTGACATGCTGGGTTTGTGTAGGTGGCAGAAAGGCACAGATAAATCAAATAACTGGTTTGTGGCAGGACACTGAGCCTTTCAGGCTGGAGAAACCAAGTTAAAAGGAAACCAGTATGAGTGCTGTTTCTAACTGGGGTGGACTGGGAGGCTTGTCCTGCTCTGGGGCTTTATTGGCACCAAGGCACTGCTGCTCCACACACCCTGAATATCCAAAATCTCAGCGACAACAGCACTGCAGGACACAGATTCTGTTAATTCTCTTTTCTTTCTTTCCACGTCCCCCCATTTTAACATCTCCCAGTGCAACAACCTCATGAATGAACTGACCACCCCTCTGAGCTTTGGTTTGGTGACAGACTGGGTGTGATAAATGTGATCCACCCTGGCCCTGCAGGTTTTGCTCCTGTGCCAGGGGAGCAGCTCTCCCTGCCTGTGCTGCAGCTCTGTGCCCATTGCTGTTTGCACTCTCAGTTCCAGTGCCAGGCTGGCTCCTGGCTCAGCTGCTCCAGCCAATTCCCATTCAGCTCACACTCACCCCTCCCAGACCCCACATCCGTGTTTCACAGCCTCTCTGCGTGGCTGGAAAATCAAGGATTCCTTTAACCCCTTGGCTCTTGCTTCCTAAACTGGCAAGAGGAATTTTCTCAGCACTTCCTTGTGCATGTGGCATTTCCCTCATTTGCTGCAGCTCCTTTCCTTCCCAAAGAGCCCCTCCCCAGACACTGCAGGTCACTCCAGTAAATCCAATTTAATTTCCAGCTCCCAAGGGTATCCTGGCAGTGCTGTGCCAAGCACAGTGTGCAGAGCTCTGTGCTGCTGTGGAGTGAGGCTTTAGCCCATCCTGATTTGGGATTAGAACAGCCCATCCTAATTTGGGTTAGCACAGCCCATCCTAGTATGGATTAACACAGCCCATCCTAATTTGGGTTAGCACAGCCCATCCCAATTTGGGTTAGCACAGCCCGTCCAAATTTGGATTAACACAACCCATCCAAATTTGAATTAACACAGCCCATCCTAGTATGGGTTAGCACAATCCATCCTAATTTGGATTAAAACAGTCCATCTTAATTTGGATTAAAACAGCCCATCCTAATCTGGATTAACACAGCCCATCCAAATTTGGGTTAGCACAGCCCATCCTATGGCTGGACCAGGATTCCCTCTTGGAGAGAAGCCCCAGACAGGAACAGGAGCAGGAACAGGAGCAGGCTGGGGCTGCATCCCCTGCTCCTAACACCACACCTGGGAGCCTTTCCTCTCTGTCTCTGCCTTTATTTCCGTTCTTTTTTGCTGGGTTTGGTATTCTTTGCTTGTTTCTCTGTTTGTTGGGGTTTGTGGTGTGTGTTTTTGTTGTATCTATGTTGGGGTTTTTGTGTAATAACCATGGTTTGTGTCCCAGTGAACAACTCTTCCAACAGAGCAGCCCCTCTGGAGCTGCTGCCAGCCCAGCACCCTCCTGGGTGGGGGAACTGGGATGGGAGCAATATTCTGATTTTCTCTGTGAAGCTCCAGGCTGCTCCTGCCTGCCCAGCCTCGGGAGGAGGCAGGAATTCCAGGATTCCCTTGCATGGAAGCTGTGTCACCTTCTCATCCCCTGCCCTCAGACATTTACCAGAACGAGCCCTCAGCTGCTCCAGGCTGGGGGAAGCTGCAGCTCTTGGCTCTTCTCATCTGCTAAATATTGGATATAAATAGTGGATAAAATAGAAACCACTCTGAGCCCTCAGACACAGGAAGGAGTGCAGGGATTGAATTAAAGCCTTTAGACAAATTAAAATATATTAAGCCACACAGACATGCAGTAGGAGTGTAAGTTGTAGTTTTAAGTAAGTAGGAATATAAGTGCCTTAAGAGAGCAAAAAGCCCTAAAGCCTAGTTTAAAGTTCAGTAGCCCTAAAGCCTAGTTTAAAGTTCAGTAACTTAGCTCCAGCCATAATGAAAACATAACAGAGCATTGCTTGTGTTTCTAGATAAAACAGATAGAACCATTTATGTGAATAGAGCTATATACATAAGTTATGTGTAAGGACTGACACCACTTTTGTACTTTAGAACTGAGCTCTGATGGGTGCAAGAAGAACGTTTTATAATCGTGTTTTTAGCTAATTGGATGATTTATGAATAAAGTCCCCTGTATTTGGGGTGAAAAAAAAAAAAAGAGGAAGAAGAAAAAGATGAAGAAGTAGAAGTGGAAGAAGAAAAGGAAGAAGAAGAAGAAGAAGAGGAGGAAGAAGAAGAAAGGTGTGGGAGCTGCTGCTGCTTCTGCTTATGCCAGAAGCTTTCAGCTTTTAGCTTTCAGCACAGACTTTAACTCTCTGGACTCTTTTCCTAATCAGGAAATCTGGGGCAGACCCTGAGCTGGAGTGAAGCACCGTGTCACCAAAGCCAGGGATCCAGTTCGGGATAATTTAAATGGACTGAAGCAATACATTGCTTTTAAATTTATTTATTATTGCTTGCATTACTGTATTGTTACTGTAGGTACATGTGTATAAAATAATAAGTAATACGATTTCTATTGCTGAGAGATAAGAACAGGAACTAAGAGATCACAGATAAGGAGGGGAATTTGTCTCTATTTTTCAGATTTACTGGAAGCTCTTGTACACATATCAGAGACCTCCACGCTCACACCCATCCCAACAACCAATCCTGATTTCCAGAGAGATGCAGACCCAGCCCTGGCCCAGGGGAACACCAGTGTGAGTTAATTAACACATCACTAATTGCCTGCAGGCAGAGGGAGCTCTGGCCCTTTGAGAGCAGCCTCAGCTCCTGGCACCAAGGCACCTTCTTTCCCCTGGATTCCAGAGGAAAGCCAGACCCTTCCACATCATCCCTGGAGCTTCAGAGGAAACTGCCCCTTCTCCAGGAGCACTGCTCCAGCTGAGCCACATCTGCCCCTGCAGGAGGATGCAGCACCATGGAATGGGACTGTGCCACCACCCTGACTGACTGACTGTGCCAGCTTGGATTCTGACTCTGGCAGGGTTGGGATTGTTCTGTGTAATACTGCATTGCTATTGTAATTGTCCTAGGAAAGAACTGTTATTCCTAATGTCCATATCTTTGCCTGAGAGCCCCTTCATTTCAAAATTACAGTAATTTGGAGGGAGGGGGTTTGCATTCTCCATTTCAAAGAGCCTTTATTGGCAGACACCTGTCCTTCACACCAGGAGAACCCCAATAAAGTGGAAGCCCTTGGACAAGTGTCTCAGGTGGGTTTAAGGTCCCTGCCAGCCCAGCCTGGCACTGCTCACTGCTCCCTGCACACCTGGCTACCCTCAGAGTTTGCCTTGGTGCCCCAGTGAAGCAGAGCAGGCAGAATGTTCAGAATGTTCAGTTTGTGGTTTGCACACACCCCAGGACAAAGAGAGGAGCAGGAGATCAGCAGGTGATTGCAGAGCCCCACGTCATCACTGGGATTACAGACATGGACTGCATTAGAGCTGCTCCAGCCCTCCCAAAGTGAGACACACACTCAGGAACAGCTGGGGAACAGGTGGAGGCTCACAAAAAAACAAAGCAAGAAGTCTGGAAGCAGAGCAATAAATCATGGAGCTGCCCCAGCTCCACCAGGAACGATGGATTGCTGAGCACAAAGTGTAATAAAGAGAGATGCCAAGGCAGGGCCGTGTCTGCCAGCAATAATTTGGAGTTGAAATATAATCACACACAATATATATGTGATAAATAACGCCAGACAAGGTCTCCAGTGACAAAGGTAAATAATAAATTGGTGTGGAAGTAAGGATTTACACTGAGGCTGTGAAATAGAAGCAGAGAGATACTGTAAATATTGTCCTTTCCAGGTGATGACTTTAATTTCTCAGACAAGACATTCTGAAGTTTTCCCAAGGATTTCCTGGACCTGGAACCAACATTCCCCAGCCCTGAAGTTCCAGGACAATCCCCAGCACAGAATCAGGAGCTGCTGGGCTGCAGCTCTGTCCTCAGAGAGGGAGCTGTGGCTGATCCCAGCACTGGGATTGAGGGGCTGCTCTCAGACCAGATCTTTCCTCTTGCCATTTATCCCATCAGCTTTTCCTTCCATTTTTCTTTTCTCTTTTATTTTTTTTTTAATTTTTTTTTTTTTTTTTATTTTTGGTTTGGTTTTCTTTTCTGTTTTTTAGGTTTTTTTGTTCCTTTTTGATACTAACCAGAAGTAAAAGGGAGGATCATCTTTGAATAAAAACTGCTGGCACGTCAATGGCAGACAATTTCCATTTCTCAGAAATTTCCAAAGCAGGATCCTGCTGTTTTATTGGTAATCCAAAATTCCTGCATCATTCCTGAAATCCAGAACTGTGACATCATCAAGCTGCTGTTTACCCCTCGTTCTCTTGCAGGCACTGATTACATTGAAGGGATTATCTGCCAGCTCTGCTTAATGGCCAACAGGAACCTCAGGCATTTAATCCATTTCAAAGCTTTTTATTGCAAATATTCTACCAAGAGCTGATTCCTGTTATAAACAAACTATGGAGTGAAAAATCAAGAGAACTTTAACATAAATGTAAATGTAAATATACAAGTTTAAGTATATAAACTATATATAAACTATAAATACAAATATATGTGTTTAAAATAAATATAAATATATATATATTATATTTATCTATCTATATATTTATTTATATATTTATATTTATAAAATATAAATATATGCAATAATGAAATATGTAATGTGACTATAAATATATTTATATAAACTATAAATGTATTTATATAGAATTATATTATTAAATAAACAGAAATAGAAATTTACAATGACAATAAGGGGTTTTTTTAAACATAAGTTTAAATGTAACAATAACATTATTTTTATTTATTTCTAAACCCTTGGGATTAGCCAAGCACATGTTCCTGTGGAGCTTCCAAGGAACCAGAGCAGTCCCCTTGGGGAGATCTGATTTTCTATCCCATTAGATTTCCCTTGATTTCATTTGGTCTCACTAAACAGATCGCTGTGACAAACTGCATTCCAAGAGAGTTTTTCCCCTGTAATAATTAATTCTCTCTATGACACATAAAAGATAACCAGCACTGAGAAGGGATTGCTGACCAGAAGAGTCACACCTAAAAATAAATCAGGAAAAAAATCTATCAGGAGAAGTTAACCAGGGCACTCAGGGAAGGCAGCGTGGCAGTGACATTTTACAAACTGAGCTTTTGGAGAGCAGCAGCAGAAATTGCTGCCCAGGGTAATTTGGAGTTTTCAGCTCCAGGGGGAAGCTGGGACAGGGAGGGACAGTTCCAGAGCCTGGCAGTGGGCAGGGACCCTTCTGTTATTCATTATTTATTATTTATTATTTATTATTTATTATTTATTATTTATTATTTATTATTTATTATTTATTAATTGGTCTCCACAGGTGGAATAGAAACTCCTCTGTGCCTGCTCTGGAGCTGTGGAATAAACAAATCTCTGCACTGCCCCAGGTCCCACCCATCATTTCCTCCAAGCAGGAAAACGCTGCCCGAGGAGGAGCTGGCTGCAATCAATACAGGCTGAGCTGCCAATAAATTCATTTTCTGGGCTGGGGCTGGATGACCAGGCTCTGTCCCTGCCTGGCTCTGGTGATGGATGAGGCTTCTCACGGATTCTTCCATCGATCCGGAAAAATTACTCAGCCCAAATTCTCCTGTGCTGGATTTTATAGCACAGGGCACCACAGGACTCCAGCTGAAGTAAATCTGCTCTCTGACAGCTCAGCTTGTCCCAGGGATGCTGCAGCAATAATTAAAAATGCAGAGGAGAGGGTGAGTGAGCCCGGGCTCCCCCAGCACCACATGGGGCTGTTTCACCAGAGATCTCTGAAATCATTTAGCTGTGAAAAGGTGCAGGAGTAACTGACTAAAGGCAGAGGTTTGATTTCCTGCACAACTCCCCAGGTGCCACCAGTGCTGGGATCTCTGTTTGCACTGAAATTTGCTTTGCTTTGCCTTCTCTGTCAGAGGGATCTGCTCGTTCCCCCACCCCAACTCTGATCCCCCAGTAATTTCCCTACTTGCAGTTCATATTTTACTGCATTAAAAGTCTGCACTGAATGTCTTGGGCTCAGAAGATTTTCCAGATTTCCTCTGTCATCCATTTGCTGTCCTTTAATATTAATTTGCACGCCCAGTGGAGATGACAGCTGCCAGGAGCAGCAAAACTTCCACCTGCAACCATCCCATGAATTTGGGACTGACACACTTGGACTCAGGAAGAAAAAGCCTTTTAGTTGTGGGTTTGGGGTTTGTTGTTTTTTTTTTTTTTTTTTAAGGAATGCATAATGAGGAAATAATTCTGGCCAAGCTTCCTCCATTAGCTGGAGGGGTAAGTGATTGGAACAGGAAATCTTTGCACTACCCAATGCAGCTACTACAAGAAAATGTCCTGCTGTGGGTATTTTGTGAGTCCATATCAGGACAGGTTCAGAGGGTGTCTCAGCAGGGTGAGCAGCCTTCCCAAGAGCATTTTCCCTTTGCTGTGGTCCCTGGGCTGCCCTGGTCACAGCAGCTGGCTCCTCGAGCAGAACTGATCCATACTGACTCTGTCTCAGTAAAATAGGAAGTTCTTCCACCACACTGCAGTCACAGCCAATTTCTCACACTTTGCTTCTCAAACTAACATTTAGTTTGCACCAGTGTTTTACTTTTTAATGGAGTAGGAATAAAACAACTCAATCTTCCCAGAGCAAGCTATAAAAGCTGGAGTGAAAAGCAGCAGAAAAGGAATGAGGCATCACCCTAATGAGGAAAAATCCCTTTGGCTGCATTTGCCTGTGCCAGAGAGTGTCAGAAAGAATCTGGGGGGTTTAGGGGGGAGCACAAAGCTGCAAAGCCACCCAGGGCACTGGGCTGGCAGGGCTGCCCTGGTGGGTCTGGGCAGGGAACCACTTGGGGCTCCTCCATCCCTTGTCCCCAGCCCCTCTCCAGCTGTCCTGGAGCAGAGGGGTCCATCCCCCCCTGGCCCCACTGCCCAGGCTGTGGGAGCAGCCCAGGGCACGAAAACATCTCACAAGCCATCTCCCAAACCATCTCCCAAACCATCTCCCAAACCATCTCCCAAACCATCTCCCAAACCATTTCCCAAATCATTTCCCCAAACCATCTCTCCAAACCATCTCCCAAAATCATCTCCCAAACCATTTCCCAAAACCATCTCCCAAATAATTTTCCCAAACCATCTCCCCAAACCATCTCACAAACCATCTCCCAAAATCATCTCCCAAAACAATCTCCCAAACCATCTCCCAAACCATCTCCCAAACCATCCCACAAGCCATCTCCCAAACCATCTCACAAACCATCTCCCAAACCATCTCACAAACCATCTCCCAAACCATCTCACAAGCCATCCTACAAACCATCTCCCAAAACCATCTCCCAAAACCATCCCACAAACCATCTCCCAAACCATCTCCCAAACCATCTCCCAAACCATCTCCCAAACCATCCCACAAACCATCTCCCAAACCATCTCCCAAACCATCTCCCAAGCCATCTCCCAAACCATCTCCCAAGCCATCTCCCAAACCATCTCACAAACCATCTCCCAAACCATCTCACAAACCATCTCCCAAACCATCTCACAAGCCATCCTACAAACCATCTCCCAAAACCATCTCCCAAACCATCTCCCAAAACCATCTCCCAAACCATCTCCCAAAACCTTCCTACAAACCATCTCCCAAACCATCTCACAAGCCATCCTACAAACCATCTCCCAAAACCATCTCCCAAACCATCTCCCAAACCATCTCCCAAACCATCCCACAAACCATCTCCCAAACCATCTCCCAAGCCATCTCCCAAGCCATCTCCCAAACCATCTCCCAAAACCATCTCCCAAACCATCTCCCAAACCATCCCACAAACCATCTCCCAAACCATCTCCCAAAATCATCTCCCAAAACCATCTCCCAAACCATCTCCCAAACCATCCCACAAACCATCTCCCAAGCCATCTCCCAAACCATCTCCCAAGCCATCTCCCAAACCATCTCCCAAGCCATCTCCCAAACCATCCCACAAACCATCTCCCAAACCATCCCACAAACCATCTCCCAAACCATCTCCCAAACCATCTCCCAAACCATCTCACAAACCATTTCCCAAACCATCTCCCCAAGCCATCTCCCAAACCATCCCACAAACCATCTCCCAAACCATCTCCCAAACCTTTTCCCAAAACCATCTCCCAAACCATTTCCCAAAACCATTTCCCAAACCATTTCCCAAACCATCTCCCAAGCCCTCTCCTGCCCCCCACACTCCATTCACAGCAGATTAACTCCACACTGACGCCTCCCCACAGCACCAGGGGGGCTCCATCCTGTCTCCAGCCCCATCCCTGAGCCTGGCCCAGCCTGGGATGAGCAGAGCAGCACAGAGGGAGTGGGGTGGCTCTGAATCCATCAGGGTTTCATTTCTGCTGCCAGCCCCAGCAGCTGCTCCCCTGCAGTGATATTGCTGCTAAAGGAAGAGCCCATTTGCTGATAACTCAGCTCACTACAACACTGCATCAAAAATACCTTTACATTTCCCAAAGTGTTCAGCTGGGAAACAAAGTTAAACAAAAAGGAAAAAAAAAAGTAAATCATATTTTGAGAAGAAGAGGAGAGAACGAAATCATTTGCTTGACTTCATGCCACAATCCACAATCTTTTATAAAAAAATCATGCTTCAAGCAAAAGCAAAAATAAAAGACACAGAGAAAAGATGAATTTTAACTTCTCCTCAAACATACAGAAACACTTGTTAGTTGAGAAAAACAGTTCCAGAGGGTTGGTCAGTGAGAGCTCTGTAATCCTGAACTCCAGTGGATCAGAGCTCACCAAACCCAGCTCATCCCTGCACCCTGTGGTGCCTCTACAAGATGGTTTGTGCCTCTACAAGATGTTTTTGTACCTATATAAGATGGTTTGTGGCTTTATAGGATGTTCTGTGCCTCTATAAGATTTCTGTCTCTATAAGATGTTTTTACACCTCTATAAAATGGTTCTGTGCCTCTATAGGATGTTTTTGTGCCTCTATGATGTTTTTGTTCTTGTACCTCACATATTTGCACACAAATTTGTATCTCACCTATTTGTACCTCTAGTATTTGTACCTCACATACTTGTACAGGTATTTGTACCTCCCCTGTATTTGTACCCCACCTATTTGTACACATAGTTGTACATGTATTTGTATATGTATTTGTACTTCACATATTTGTATCTCACCTATTTGTAAATGCATTTGTACATGTATTTGTATATGTATTTGTACCTCACCTATTTGTAAATGTATTTGTACATGTATTTGTATATGTATTTGTACAGCCCCTCAGGAATGTCCCTGTCCCTGCTGAGCAAATCCTATTGACAGAAACAGAAGTGCCCCACAAAGGAAATATTCCCATTTCCAGAGTTATCTGACAGTTGCTGTGATGGTTCAAAGCTGCAGGGAGCCCCTGCTGAGAGCAGGAAGATGACACACTCAGATTGCTGTTGTCATCTCTTAATTGTGATCAGGCAGTAAGGAAAAGCCTGCATCAAAGTAGGAGGCAGGGAAAATAACACCAGCAATCAGAAAAGGAAAAACAATAGCAACCATGCAGATAATCTGAAAGGCCCTGGGAAATCTGAAATGTTCTCATGAAGGAAAGGAAAAGGAGGCGATGATGGAGTGGGAACAGAGACTGGGAGAGGCAAGGAGCAAAGGAGGAGGGAAACCTGCAGTCCCAAAAAGCAGAAAAGAGCATCCAGGACAGCCTGGCTTGGAGGGGACCATAAAGGTGATTTTGCTCCCCCTGCCAGGGGCAGGGATTCACCCCAAGGTTCCCCATGCATGGCTGCACATGGGTGGGTGCTGGGCTGCATTTCCCTCTGGAGCTCTGGTGCAGGGCTGGATTTTGGAGCATTTCAGTCCCAGGGAAAATTCCAGGGTTCCTCAGTGCCCTCTGCTAAACTCAGAAGAACCTGAATTATTAAACCCATAAATTCCTCTCCAGGTTCAATGTAGAGGAGCATAAAGGTGATGAAAGTGTCTGGTGCTGCTTCACTGATAAATTCCACAATTAAGCCCAGGCTGGGGGTTGGGGATGTGCCCTGGGAGGGTGAGAGCCCCTGGCACAGGGTGCAGAGCAGCTCTGGGTCCCTGCTCTGGAATGGATGGGCTTGAGGTCCAACCCAAACCAGTCTGGGATTCTGTGACACCAACAGAACAATAAATCTCATTCCAGATTCACAAACACCCCTGAGGACCCTCAGCCCCAGCCCAGGCGTTTCTATGAGGATAATGCAGTTCAGGATTCCAATGCTGCTATTAAAAACACATTATACAAAACCAGATGAGGGTGTGGGTGGAGAATTTGGGAGGGCAGCCCCCCCCAGCTGAGTGCACATCCATCTCTGCCTGCAGCCTGGCAGCAGAGCCCCCATTTCATCTTTTACACTTCTCCTAAACCACTGGAATTGCCCTCTCTGCATTGACAGCAGTGGGGTTTGATTAAGTTGCCTCAAAGTCTTGCTGTTCATATTTATTGTCTGCCTGCTCCCCACACAAAGCAATCACCAGGCTGGGTGAGAGCTCTGGGGAGTGTTTATGGGCATGCCAGCAGCACCCTCCTTAAATAAAAACACTCTTATTTCAGATTGCTGAGATTGCCTGGGAAATAAAATGGGAACTGCAGAGCCTGCTTTTGGCTTGGATGGAAAATATCAGGTGAATCTATTCTCTAATTCTGATAGAAGTCCAAACTCCCACTTGTGTTACCAAACTTCACTCTCATTTGGAGGAAGGAAATGGAAAATTCAGGTGGCAAGGGAAGCACAGACACGTGTCAGGGCCAGTCTCACTGCTGGCACTGCTTTCTCTACAGACAGCATTCATGGCCAGACTAAAATGACACCTGAAGGGCCCAGAGAAACAAAAAAAAAGGGATTTAAGACGTGGCTACTCAGCAATATTGACTAATGGATCACTGAAGCAGCACAAATTGGTCACTCACACAACTCCCAGGAGGAGAAAAGGTGTCTGTGCTCCCCTGGCACAGTTTTGGGTAAAGCTCTGCCTGGTGCAGAGCACAGAAAGGAGACCAGGGGCAGCTGGAGGCTGTGGAACCAGAACCAATGGGTGGAATGTCTCTCACAGCACAGGCACCACCAGGACGTGTTTTCTTTTCCTAATGATGCACTGGAGAGTGAAATCTCACCAGGACCTGAGTCAGATCTGTTTTCCCATTCAGGATCAAACCAAGATGAAGCACCTGGAAAGCTGGGCCAGCTCTCTGAAGCCTTCCAGGACTGAATTTCATTTATCTGGACTGAATAATTCACTGCCTGTTTTGGCTGTGGGTACAAGCCAGGTTTTCCCTGCTCTCCTGACACAGTTCCCACTGCACTGGCAGTGGCTCAGAGCAGATCCTGGCTCTGTGCAGCTGCAGCTCTGCCCCTGCCCCTGGCAAGGTCTGGCCCTTCCCTTCAGCCTCAAACAACAAACAAACAGCAACAAATAAACAGCAACAAACATTCCCACTGCTTATAAAATCTGATGGCAGAGTGCTGTGCCCTTGGATTTCCATGGCATCAGGATTTCAGCATGGCACACTTCAGAAAGGGAGAAGACTTTGATTATGGAACACTGATTCTGCATCACTGTGAGAGAAATTAATTAACTCTGGGCAAGCACATTGAAGTGTGTTTGATTTACAGCAAGAGAACCATTTATGATCAGTAAAAGATGAGCCCTGCAATGTGACCATTTGTGAAAATTGAAATTACCAAACAGGAGAGCCAAGGCTCCTTACCACACAAAATACAAATATTGGAAAAGCAGAAGCCCCACAGTGGCTCCCACCCTTTGGAAGGCAAAGGCCAAAGTCCCCAGCTTTTCCAGCCCCCATTTGATTAAAAACCTTGGGACTGCAGTGAGCCTGGCAGCCCCAGCCCCCCTGCCCTGCCTGGGACCCCTCTGAGCTCCCCCAGCCTGGGGCTGGCAGTGCCTCCCTGCAGCCCTGTGCTGCTCCCTGCCCTGTCCTGGGGACAGCCCCAAGAGCTGCAAATTCCCTTTCCTGCAGTGCTGGCCGTGCAGTGCCCCAGCTCCTGGCAGCCAGAAACGAGCCCTGCTCACCTTCCCTTCCATCAGCTTCCAGGGAAGAGTTTTCAAATGGCAGCTGTGCCACCACTAAGTGGATTTCTCATGCTGGGAGGAAACCCAGGTGTCTCCCAGAAGTTCTGTGATCAAGGTCAGGAAATTATTTTCCAATTCAGTTACTCAGAATCCTTGGAGGAGCAACCTCAAACAAGCAGGAGAAGCTTTCAAAAGAGGCAAGAGAAGACAAATTGCACAGGGATGCTTTGAAGATGCATCACATTTAGTGTGGCTTTAATTACTCACACCCATCATCTCTTTTAATCAAGGGTCAGCTGCTTTATTTGTCAAGAGTAGTGGTTTAAATCATTTTCTATGCAAGATGCAATAATTACACTTTCTGCTAATGAGTCCTTGTGCAGATTATTTGTCATTGCATCTAATGAGGGGGCTGCACTCTTCTGTTCAAACACTGGAGCAGGAGGGTCCCCAGCAGGTCCCCTGGCACCAGGACACCCACAGGACACCCAGGACACACACAGGACATCCATCCCATCAAATCCCACCCCATCCCACCCTGTGCTGCCTTTTAGGCCACAGGAGAGCAGCTAAAAGGATAATCCAACATAGCTCTTTGTGTAATGGAGAAGCAAAAGAGAGAGAGAGCTGCATTTACAGGAACACTGCACTTGTACAGGGTAGATCGTGCCAGACAGAACAGGAAAGGCTCTTTGGCCCAGGAAGGCAACACCTCTCTGAAATCATGCTTTGTGCAAAACATCCCCAGCACTCCCAGGGCTCTCACACACCCTGCAGGTGTTTCATCATTGCTGGGATCTCTTGTCCTTGTCCATCCTGAGAAACCCAAGGCTTCAAGGCTGCTTTTCCCTGGCTCCCAGCAGCATCCAACCACAAGCCTGGGTCCCTGAGCTCAGGGAGGCTGCAGGGAGCTGAGCCCAGCCCAGCCTGGGTCCCTGAGCTCAGAGAGGCTGCAGGGAGCTGAGCCCAGCCCAGCCTGGGTCCCTGAGCTCAGGGAGGGTGCAGGGAGCTGAGCCCAGCCCAGCCCAGCCCAGCCTGGGTCCCTGAGCTCAGGGAGGGTGCAGGGAGCTGAGCCCAGCCCAGCCCAGCCCAGCCTGGGTCCCTGAGCTCAGGGAGGGTGCAGGGAGCTGAGCCCAGCCCAGCCCAGCCCAGCCTGGGTCCTTGAGCTCAGAGAGGCTGCAGGGAGCTGAGCCCAGCCCAGCCTGGGTCCCTGAGCTCAGGGAGGCTGCAGGGAGCTGAGCCCAGCCCAGCCTGGGTCCCTGAGCTCAGGGAGGCTGCAGGGAGCTGAGCCCAGCCCAGCCTGGGTCCCTGAGCTCAGAGAGGCTGCAGGGAGCTGAGCCCAGCCCAGCCCAGCCCAGCCTGGGTCCCTGAGCTCAGGGAGGCTGCAGGGAGCTGAGCCCAGCCTGGATCCCTTGGATTTGCTGAGCACAGTCTCTGCTGGGAAAGCCCTCAGCCCTGAGCACAGAGCCAGGTTTTGCCTTGGGCCAGGACTTAGGCTTGGCTTTGGCTTGGCTGCTGCTGAGGCTTTCCCAAAGCTCAGCCTTATCTTCCATCAGGTTATCAGGAGCTGCTGCAGACACCAGGGGCTGTGAGTGCCAGGGACCAGCCTGCCAGGAGCAGCTCTGCCCAGGATTCATTTGCATTATCATTCTGAACCCTTTTTATAGAGCTCCTATTGATTTGCAGGGGTTGCTTGCATTTTAAATCAGGTTTCAGCTCCACCTCAGCTCGCTTCCTCAGAGAGGGGCAGTGCTGATATTTCCCTATTTCCACAGGAAAGAACTTTCCCAGGGTTTCTCACCCCACACCCTGCCTACAGCTCACTTAGAACCAAAAAATCCCAGATGGGTTGGGAAGGACCCTAAAAAAAACCCCATCCCATGGCAGGGATGCTCCAAGCCAGTCCAGCCTGCCAGGGGGGCTCAGGGAATTCTGCTGCACACATTGCTCTGGGAGAGGCTTCCCTTAATCAGATAAAGTGCCTGGAGTCAGCTGATTTCGTCTGAGCAGCAAGCTGCAATTTGGAAATAATCACTGGAAGGGTATTTTTATCCATGTCCCCACACAGATCTCGGGATGTCTCATTCCCAAGCAGCAGAAAACACATCTTAATGTGTTGCAACATCACAAATTTCTGTGTAGTGAAGCAGCCAGACAACACAAACAACACAAAGGCAATTTTTTGTCCTCTCCACACAAAATTCAGTTTCTACATCTCACGCTGTAGAAGCAAACACCAGCAATTCTAATTTCTACCATCCAATTCTGTGTCTGTGTTTTCATTCCCTGAGGTCGCTGCTTTGGCCCCTTGACCACATTGCACACCCAGACCCTCACAATGGTAACAAGGTTTTGCTGTAACCCATAAAAAAACCCTGGAACAGAGGTGATATTTTAGCAGTGCATTTTTCTATAAAAGTGTCTGGTAAAATCCACACAGATTTATTACTTCTGCTCTTTATATGTAATAAAAACGTGAAATATTGCGCTGTTTTTCACCTCCACGTGTTTGGGTGACAACTAAGGACCTGCCTTGGTGCCACAGGTGCCTCCTGCTCCTCTCAGGATCCCTCAGCTGGGAAAAGCTCCCCCAGCCCATCCATGCAAATCTTTATTTCCTGGAACAGGTGGGAATTCCTCCCTCTCCCTCCCGAGAAAACCAACAATAAAACTTTACAATAAAACTTTGTGTGCCTACAAGTTCTCATTAGCAGCTTCCCTTCATGCCGAGCTTTAATTAGCAGCTGCAGTGTGGGATTTACCTGCGGCTGCCAGGGGTGAGGAGGGCGAGCTAATGAATTATTCAAGGTAAATTAAGGGAGTTCCCACACCAATGCTCGGTTCATTAGCGGAGATTTTCACCTGTGGCAGCCGCAGGTACCTCCCTGGGCTGATGCTGCTCACCTGAGATGGGTTCTGGCTCTGGGAATGCCAAATCCCGAGTTTTACCCGCAGAGATTTCACTAACAATGGGATCCCTGAGATGTGGGATATCTTCATTAATCCAGAGCAGGCAGATTCCCTGCCCTGGGAACACCCCATGGACACACAGGGATCTGTCACCTACCCCTGGGGGTATCCTGAAACCTCTGAGAGCTTCAGCAAAACAGAGAAAATACAGAGAAAAACTGAGAAAGAGAAAAACAGAAAACACAGAGAAAGAGAAAACCAGATAAAATACAGAAAGAAAAACAGAGAAAGAGAGAAACAGAGAGAGCTCATCCAGTTCCAGCAGCTCCAAACCCTCCCAGCAGAGCCCTGCACCCCTCTGGCCTGGCACAAAAGGAACTTTTCCCTTCCCCCTGGCCCAGCAAACCCTCCCTGACCCCCCTCAGCCCAGCAAGGGGCTGGGGGTGCCTGGGGCAGGGGCAGCACCCCAGGGGGGAGGATCCAGCAGTGAACTGCCCCTGAAACCCTGATCCACACTTCACTGGGATTGCTCACTTTCAGTTTTACTCATTAGTTTGCATGATGGGTTTTTTGCCAGGATTGGATTTTTGGGGTTTTTGACACAATGAGGGTTCCTAACGAGCACCCAGCTAATTAACCAGAGCTCCTGAAGCTTCTCCCTGTAAACATGTTTTATTTCCCACACAGTATTTCTGTCCCTCCTCTGCCCCTTCCTGCTCTGCCAGCAGCTTTGGGTCCCAGCAGGTTTCCAGAGCAGCAAAGCTTTTGGATCCTCCCCCACATCCAGCTGTGCACACATCTGGATGCTGGGGCTGTGCTGAGCCAGGCCCAGCACAAAGCCTGGCTTTAGAATGGGCCCAGCTTTTGGGGATGGCCCCTTGAGCAGGAATCCTGGAAAAGGAAAATGTCCTTTACTGGGATGAGGCACCAGGGTTTGATTTGCTTTTGGTGCAATGCTGGAGCTCCCTGCTGGGACTCACCCAATCCACAGTTCAGCTCTGAAACAGAAAAACATCCCTGTGCCACCCTCGTGGGGGCTGCAAGAGGAAATGGGGGAGCAGCCAAGGGGATCCAGGGAAAAAGTGGGGAAAATTAGAATATTCAAAAGAGAACACAAAAAATGGGGGAAAAAAGAGGAATTTTATGAGCTTTACCCAAGAAATGAATTCACAGCCATGATCATGAAACCACCCTAGAGAACAGATGGTCGATAACCTAAATAATTTTAGGTTCAGGCTCCATTTTTGCAGGAAATCTGAAATGTTCTGTTTCTGCACAAGTCCTGCCCTGGGAAGAGAAGCTGATTAAATGAGTTTGGAGGGTTTTGCCTGGACCCTTTTCTGCAGGGGAGGAAGAGCTGGGGCCCATTTCTGTGCCAGAGCCCCTGAGGAGGGAAATGCCAGAGCAAATGAGACTCTGCTCTCCCAAAAATATCCCTCCCTGGGGGAAGCAGCACCTGTGTGCTGCAGCCTGAAATATTGCCCTTGTGGGTCCCAAACCCACACACTCAGAATAGACAATCACTGCTGCAGCCAAAGCTGATCAGGAAACCACCTAAATCTTCATTTCCATCTGCATCACTCAGGCCCAACAGATCCTGATGGGGAGCAAAGCCTTTTGTTATTTATAACAAAATATATGGATTGGAACTCACACCAACGAGGATGATAAAATTACCTTCCTGCTTAAATAATCAAGCCAGTCTACTGGTGCAAAATTAATGGCATGGGATGAAAACGTTGGGCAGTTTCAAAATAAATTAAGTGTGGAAGCAGGTTAGGTTTAATCAAGCTGTCATGCAAATTAGCAGCCTGACTTGGTGAGGGCTATTTAAAGAACTTCTGAGCTGGTGAAAATGTTTTTGGAAGCACCACAGGAGCAGCCTGGGCTGTGCTGAGGCACAGGGATGTTAAAAAGCTCCCCCAGAGCAGGGTCAGAGCTTTGCTGAGCAAAATTCCCAGAAAATCACAGGATCTGGGATGCTGCACAACAAAACAGCAAAAAACCACTGAAAACAAAACGGGGGAAAAGTGAAACTAAGCAAGGGAAAATAGCAAAGAAAGGGAAAATACCAAAGTAAGGGAAAATACCAAAACAAGGGAAAATACCAAAGCAAGGGAAAATACCAAAACAATGAAAAATACCAAAGCAAGGGAAAATACCAAAACAAGGGAAAATACCAAAGCAAGGGAAAATACCAAAGCAGGGAAAATACCAAAGCAAAGCAAAATCAGCCCAAACAAACAAAGCAATTGCACAAACAGGAATCCTGACAGGGAGGATTCAGACATTCAATCCCATCTCCTTCCCTTCCCAGTGCTCCCAGTCACTGCCCACTGGACACTGGGACCCACTCTGGGAATTCCAGCCCAGCCCTGCCCTTCCTCCAGGGAGGGAATTCTCTCCCACACCCAAACTCTTTCCCAGCAGAAGCACCTCGAGTTTTGGGATTTATCTGCCTTGAAGGGATGGATAATGTGCTTTTTCCTCCCCAGCTGTGCAGTGGTTCCTGCTGGGCTTTGTCCCCTGCTCACCCCAGTGCTGTCACTGGGTTTGGGGAGGTGCCCTGGAGGGGCACAGAGCTCCAGCCAACACCTGGATTATCACCTGTAGCCCACCCTACCAACATCCCCTTATTCCTGTGACTATCCCCAATCACCAAAATCAGTGTGTTACATTTTAAGCCAGAAATTGTTTTTCACTTTTCTTGCAGTGGAAAATTCTGAAATCTTCTCTCTGCTTCCAACACGGTATTTTTGTTTGCCTGTGAAAATCTTTCTGCTTGGTAAAAACATCTTTTTTTTTTTTTTTTGAGGTGGGTTCACCCTCTGCCCTTCCAGCTCACTTGCTCCCTGCCTGGGATCTCCTCCTGCTCAGTATCAGCCCAGTAAAGGCAACAGCAGAGGAGGTGATTTCCTGTAACCAAATTTATTTTTAATTCCAGTGTGATGGTTCTGGGCTGACTGCCTTGAAAAGCTTCAGTTCCTGTGAATTTCAGCCACTTTTGGATTCTGTGACTTTCTGTGTTTTATCCACAGCCAAACCCATTTTCCTTTCACAAGATTAGCTGAGTGAGGGCTCAGAAGGAATATTGTTTTGAGGTGTTAATGCAACTGGAGAAGTGGAATGGAAGGTTAAGGATGACTCAGTGCATTTTTTATCCCTGGGGTGGCTCAGGGGCCCAGAGCTGAGTGTGGGGAGGGGGTGGATGCTCAGAGTGCCCACAGAGCCCTGAAGGTGTTTGGGTCCAGCCTGGCCAGAGCAGGGTCAGCACCCCACCAGCACAGCTCAGGGTGGGGATTCTGGGGGTGCAGAAACCAACCCCAAATTACCTCATTAGCCACACTTAATCTGGCTGTGCTTTATGCTCAGCACTTGCACCTTCACACTACCAGAAATGCAACATGAAGGGGATTCATGCAGGTAAAAAAAAAACCCACAAACTAAATAAGATAATTAAATTAATTTGAAAATAATTTCTGTCCATGTGCAGGACTCAATAGAAAAAAAAAAAAACAAGAAATAAAGAGAGCTGTGACAAAAGCTATATTTTGTTCTCTCCTCCTCTGCTCTTTAATAGGCTCTGAATGAAAAGTCTAGTACAATTTTCTAGTCCACTTGTTCCAGCCAGGGGAAAAGCTGCTCGTTCTAATTAGGCCACTTTCATAACAGATTTCCTGCTGCCCCTCCTCCCGTGGGCGTGGGCAGGGCTCTGCACCTGGGGCTGCTGAGAGCATCCCTCAGCACCTCACACCCTCCTGTCCTGGGCTTTGCTCCCTCTGCTCCCCTGCCCAGCTCAGGGACACTGCACAACCCTGCAGAGCAAAACCAGGGAGGGTTGGGATGGGATGAGCTGCAGAGTGAAACCAGGGAGAGGTTTGGGATGGGATGAGCTGCAGAGTGAAACCAGGGAGAGGTTTGGGATGGGAGGAACTGCAGAGCAGTTGTCCAGGGACACAGGAGATGCTCCATGGACACAGGAGATGCTCCATGGACACAGAAGATGTTCCAGGGACACAGGAGAGTTCCAGGGACACAGGAGAGTTCCAGGGACACAGGAGATGCTCCAGGGGCACAGGAGAGTTCCATGGACACAGGAGATGCTTCAGGGACACAGGAGATGCTCCAGGGGCACAGGAGATGTTCCAGGGACACAGGAGAGTTCCATGGACACAGGAGATGCTCCAGGGACACAGGAGAGTTCCATGGACACAGGAGATGCTCCAGGGGCACAGGAGATGCTCCAGGGACTCAGGAGATGCTCCAGGGACACAGGAGATGTTCCAGGGACTCAGGAGAGTTCCAGGGGCACAGGAGATGCTCCAGGGGCACAGGAGATGCTCCAGGGACTCAGGAGATGCTCCAGGGACACAGGAGATGTTCCAGGGACACAGGAGAGTTCCAGGGGCACAGGAGATGCTCCAGGGGCCCAGGAGATGTTCCAGGGACACAGGAGATGTTCCAGGGACACAGGAGAGTTCCAGGGACACAGGAGATGCTCCAGGGGCACAGGAGATGCTCCAGGGGCCCAGGAGATGTTCCAGGGACACAGGAGATGCTCCAGGGACACAGGAGAGTTCCATGGACACAGGAGATGCTCCAGGGGCACAGGAGATGTTCCAGGGACACAGGAGATGTTCCAGGGACACAGGAGAGTTCCAGGGGCACAGGAGATGCTCCAGGGACACAGGAGATGCTCCAGGGGCACAGGAGAGTTCTAGGGACACAGGAGATGTTCCAGGGACACAGGAGAGTTCCAGGGACACAGGAGATGCTCCAGGGGCACAGGAGAGTTCCAGGGGCACCAGGGCTCAGGGGACACTCATGAGGACAGTCCCAGGCTGGAACAGCAGCAGCACAAGCCTGGAGGTGTTGGCAGTGCCAGAGCTGCACTGGGCAGGGCTGGCAGCAGAACTGGGGCTCCCCCAGCAGCTCCAGCTCCTCTCTGTGCTGCAGCACAGCCCTGCCCCCTCCCCAGGATCTGGGAGCAGAGGCTCTGATCCCATGGCAGATGGCACCAGAGATAAAGCACAGCTTGTTCTGAGCCTGTCACCAGCCTTGTCCCCGTGTGCCACTCACCAGGTACCAGCTGCCACATCCACTGCTCTGCTTTGGCCAATCCTGCATTCCCAGCTCCTTGGGAACCCAGGGACCCCAACATTTACTGCAGGGAGGTCCTGGCGCAGCTCCTGTGCCCAGCTGAGCACTCCCAGGGGGAGCAGCAGCCACGAGGATGGCATCAGGACAGAGCTGGCAGCGCCCCATTCCCATTGGGATCAGGGATTCCCCTGGCAGTGCCCCATTCCCATTGGGATCAGGGATTCCCCTGGCAGTGCCCCATTCCCACTGGGATCAGGGATTCCCCTGGCAGCGCCCCATTCCCATTGGGATCAGGACAGAGCTGGCAGTGCCCCATTCCCATTGGGATCAGGGATATCCCTGGCAGTGCCCCATTCCCATTGGGATCAGAGATACCCCTGGCAGTGCCCATTGGGATCAGGAATATCCCTGGCAGTGCCCCATTGGGATCAGGGATATCCCCTGGCAGTGCCCCATTCCCATTGGGATCAGGACAGAGCTGGCAGTGCCCCATTCCCACTGGGATCAGGGATATCCCTGGCAGTGCCCCATTCCCATTGGGATCAGGGATATCCCTGGCAGTGCCCCATTGGGATCAGGGATATCCCTGGCAGTGCCCCATTCCCATTGGGATCAGGGATATCCCTGGCAGTGCCCCCATTCCCATTGGGATCAGGGATTCCCCTGGCAGTGCCCCATTCCCATTGGGATCAGGGATATCCCTGGCAGTGCCCCATTGGGATCAGGGATTCCCCTGGCAGTGCCCCATTGGGATCAGGGATATCCCTGGCAGTGCCCCATTCCCACTGGGATCAGGGATTCCCCTGGCAGTGCCCCATTCCCATTGGGATCAGGGGCTCTGATCTTGGTCCTGCCCTGGAGCATCAGCTGCTCTCAGCTCTCTCACAGTGACAAGGAGAAAGTCATTAAATCTCTGTTTTCTCCCCAACAGAACAGCCCTTTGGAACAAATCCCAGTTTTCATCCCTTACTGACTCCTTGTTTTGTTAGCTCCTCTGCAGAACAGCTGAAACATTCACCATCATTTAAAATGATAAATTATTTTAATTTGTGCTGGATTTATTTATTATCACCGCTCAGACACGAGGCAAGTGCCATAATGTGCTTGTTTAATAATTGGCAGGGACTGGGAACAGGAAATTCTCCTGCAAACAACAACTTCATTGACTGGGGGTGTGCACAGAAGCCTGCACATCCCATGGCCACATTTCAGAAATGAAACCAGGGATTTATGGCCAGAAATTGCACCAGAATATCGAGAGCATGGAAGAAAAGAAATGAACCTTCTGAAATCATAAAGGAAAAAAAGGAACTTTTATATTTATTTAACTCTCCACACACACCACTGCCTGTGTTCACAGCACTGGGCAGGAACTGGGGGGACTGGAATGCTGGGATGCAGAGGGGACTCCAAAATTGCAATTCCTGCATAAACCCATGGTCAATAAACACAACCTGGTTCTGAAACACAGCCTGGTTCTATAAACACAGCCTGGTTCTATAAACACAGCCTGGTTCTGAAACACAGCCTGGTTCTGAAACACAGCCTGGTTCTGTAAACACAGCCTGGTTCTATAAACACAGCCTGGTTCTGAAACACAGCCTGCTTCTGTAAACACAGCCTGGTTCTATAAACACAGCCTGGTTCTGAAACACAGCCTGGTTCTGTAAACACAGCCTGGTTCTATAAACACAGCCTGGTTCTATAAACACAGCCTGGTTCTGTAAACCCAGCCTGGTTCTGTAAACACAGCCTGGTTCTGAAACACAGCCTGGTTCTGTAAACACAGCCTGGTTCTGAAACACAGCCTGGTTCTGTAAACACAGCCTGGTTCTGAAACCCAGCCTGGTTCTGAAACACAGCCTGGTTCTGTAAACACAGCCTGGTTCTGTAATCACAGCCTGGTTCTGTAAACACAGCCTGGTTCTGAAACACAGCCTGGTTCTATAAACACAGCCTGGTTCTATAAACACAGCCTGGTTCTGAAACACAGCCTGGTTCTGTAAACACAGCCTGGTTCTATAATCACAGCCTGGTTCTATAATCACAGCCTGGTTCTGAAACACAGCCTGGTTCTGTAATCACAGCCTGGTTCTGTAAACACAGCCTGGTTCTGAAACACAGCCTGGTTCTGTAAACACAGCCTGGTTCTATAAACACAGCCTGGTTCTGTAATCACAGCCTGGTTCTGTAAACACAGCCTGGTTCTGTAAACACAGCCTGGTTCTGAAACACAGCCTGGTTCTGTAAACACAGCCTGGTTCTGAAACACAGCCTGGTTCTATAAACACAGCCTGGTTCTGAAACACAGCCTGGTTCTATAAACACAGCCTGGTTCTATAAACACAGCCTGGTTCTGTAAACACAGCCTGGTTCTGAAACACAGCCTGGTTCTATAAACACAGCCTAGTTCTATAAACACAGCCTGGTTCTGAAACACAGCCTGGTTCTGAAACACAGCCTGGTTCTGTAAACACAGCCTGGTTCTGAAACACAGCCTGGTTCTGAAACACAGCCTGGTTCTGTAATCACAGCCTGGTTCTGAAACACAGCCTGGTTCTGAAACACAGCCTGGTTCTGTAAACACAGCCTGGTTCTGTAATCACAGCCTGGTTCTATAAACACAGCCTGGTTCTGAAACACAGCCTGGTTCTGAAACACAGCCTGGTTCTGTAATCACAGCCTGGTTCTGAAACACAGCCTGGTTCTGAAACACAGCCTGGTTCTGTAAACACAGCCTGGTTCTGTAATCACAGCCTGGTTCTATAAACACAGCCTGGTTCTGAAACACAGCCTGGTTCTGTAATCACAGCCTGGTTCTGAAACACAGCCTGGTTCTGAAACACAGCCTGGTTCTGTAAACACAGCCTGGTTCTGTAATCACAGCCTGGTTCTATAAACACAGCCTGGTTCTGAAACACAGCCTGGTTCTGTAAACACAGCCTGGTTCTGTAATCACAGCCTGGTTCTATAATCACAGCCTGGTTCTGTAAACACAGCCTGGTTCTATAAACACAGCCTGGTTCTGTAATCACAGCCTGGTTCTATAAACACAGCCTGGTTCTGTAAACACAGCCTGGTTCTGAACCCAGCCTGGTTCTGTAACCCAGCCTGGTTCTGTAACCCAGCCTGGTTCTGTAAACACAGCCTGGTTCTATAAACTCAGCCTGGTTCTGTAATCACAGCCTGGTTCTGTAAACACAGCCTGGTTCTATAAACACAGCCTGGTTCTGTAAACACAGCCTGGTTCTATAAACACAGCCTGGTTCTATAACCCAGTCTGGTTCTGAACTCCTACCAGGACACAGCACTGCAATTTATTCTTTTAATAAACCCGTGTTTTTAGAAGTTGTTCTCTCCTTCCTCGTGTGTTCTCATAAAATCTTAACCACTGCCTGGGAAGAGTACAGGAAGGATGCAGGATGGAATTCCACTGTTGAAAATCACTGGATTCCCGAAATTATCCTGCCATGCAAAACAACTGCATTAGTGACAGAATTTCTTATAACTTCAGCAAACACACAGAGTGTTGTGACCGCGGGGATCCATCACCCATTGAATCCAAACAAAACCAGCCTTTAATCACCGAGGCTGCAGAAATAACTCAGCACAGACACAACTCCTCGGCTAAGGAGGGCTTTCCCCGAAATCCCCTGCTGAGGAGGTTCTGTACCAGGTACAAACGTGGCAAACCTTCTCTCCCTTCAGCCCTCGGGAAGGGACACGTGGGACCCTGCTGGTGCTGGGGAGTGCTGGCCTGGGCAGCATGGAGAAACCCAGTACACCTGTGCCAGCTGCACAGCTCCCCTTGTCACCTGGGCACCTGCACAGCCCCCCTGTGCCACCTGCACAGCCCCCCTTGTCACCTGCACAGCCCCCCTGTGTCACCTGTGCCACCTGCACAGCCCCCCTGTGTCACCTGGGCACCTGCACAGCCCCTCTGTGCCACCTGCACAGCCCCCCTTGTCACCTGCACAGCCCCTCTGTGCCACCTGCACAGCCCCCCTGTGTCACCTGGGCACCTGCACAGCCCCTCTGTGCCACCTGCACAGCCCCCCTTGTCACCTGCACAGCCCCTCTGTGCCACCTGCACAGCCCCCCTGTGTCACCTGCACAGCCCCCCTTGTCACCTGCACAGCCCCCCTGTGTCACCTGGGCTCCTGCACAGCCCCCCTTGTCACCTGCACAGGCCCCCTGTGTCACCTGCACAGCCTCCCTTGTCACCTGGGCTCCTGCACAGCCCCTCTGTGCCACCTGCACAGCCCCCCTTGTCACCTGCACAGCTCCCCTGTGTCACCTGCACAGCCCCCCTGTTTCACCTGGGCACCTGCACAGCCCCCCTGTCACCTGCACAGCCCCCCTGTGCCACCTGCACAGCTCCCCTTGTCACCTGCACAGCCCCCCAGTGCCACCTGTGCCGCTCCTCTCTCAGCACCCCGAGGATTTTTCCAGCTCTCTGGCGTTTGCATTTGAACAAGGAGTGATTTCCAAGATGCCAGCACTGCAGCCATGGCTGAGGCACATTCCCGGCAGAGCAGGGGCAGTCAGAGAGCAGAGCTGAGGGGGAGAGGCTGCCTGAGGAGCCTGGGGCTGCTGCTGCTGGTCCCCTGTGACCCTGCACTGCCCTGGCTGCCACCAGCTCCCAGCTGAACAAACACAGGTGTAAGGCAAGCCTGCCGAGGCACGGGAAATGCAAGGGGTTAATTAGTGCAATTCCCAGGAGGAATTAGACCCAGCTGCAGCACAGGCATTCCTGCATCCCATTGGCATCCAGCATCCCACCATTCCTGCATCCCATGGACATTCCTGCATCCCACCATTCCTGCATCCCATTGGTATCCAGCATCCCACCATTCCTGCATCCCACTGGCATCCAGCATCCCACCATTCCTGCATCCCACCATTCCTGTATCCCATGGACATTCCAGCATCCCACCATTCCTGCATCCCATGGACATTCCTGCATCCCACCATTCCTGCATCCCATGGACATTCCAGCATCCCACCATTCCTGTATCCCACCATTCCAGCATCCCACCATTCAGCATCCCATCATTCAGCACCATTCAGCATTCCATGGACAATCCAGCATCCCACCATTCCTGTATCCCACCATTCCAGCATCCCACCATTCAGCATCCCATCATTCAGCACCATTCAGCATTCCATGGACAATCCAGTATCCCACCATTCCTGTATCCCACCATTCCTGCATCCCACCATTCCAACATCCCATCATTCCTTTATCCCACCATTCCTTTATCCCACCATTCCAACATCCCATCATTCCTTTATCCCACCATTCCAACATCCCATCATTCCTTTATCCCATCATTCCTGTATCCCACCATTCCTGCATCCCATGGACATTCCAGTCTCCCATCATTCCTGTATCCCACCATTCAGCATCCCACCATTCCTGTATCCCACCATTCCAACATCCCATCATTCCTTTATCCCACCATTCCAACATCCCATCATTCCTTTATCCCACCATTCCTTTATCCCACCATTCCAACATCCCATCATTCCTTTATCCCACCATTCCTGCATCCCATCATTCCTTTATCCCACCATTCCTGCATCCCACCATTCCTTTATCCCACCATTCCTTTATCCCACCATTGCAGTCACACATTCCTGGGGCTTTCGAAGGTCTCTGGCCACTGACAGTGCTCAGTAGTGCTGAGAGTGTCTCTGGACCCCCCAAGTCACTTTCCCTGCAGCTCTACACACGAACCACTTTTTAATTCTTATTTCCTTGGCTCCTCCATTTGTGCCACAGAAAGCACGAGGACCTGAGCACGTCTCAAAATACAGAGGATAATTGAGGTACACATAAAAACCACTTGTCAGCTGCCCTACATAGACATCTACTGTATTTTCAGCAGCTACTACAACGGGAGCAGCCTAAAATCGCTCCCAAATCCCTGCCGAAAATGCCTCGTGCAGCATTTTACAGCAGCATCGTGAAAAACACTGTGGATAAAACGCTTTGGAACCTGGAGATTTCCGTGACAGCCCAACCAAAACCAATACAGCCAGAGAGTTCCTGGCTGAGAAGCGCCGCTAATTAAATCAGAGATTTCTCCCCAGCCGGGAGCTCCAACCAGCTGCAGCCGTATTCCAGAGAAGGAGGAAACGGGGGGCTTGAACTGTGGTGGGATCCAGGGGAAAGTACAACACGGGGATAAAAGTTGGAGTGGGGGCTGGGGGGATAATGAAACCAAGGCAGGGGGTTGCTGAACACCGAGCAGAGCAAAGGCTCGGGCGGGTTTTGGTGTCTGAGCTGGTAAATCCCGCTCCAGCCGAGAGACGGGAGCAGCACGGGCTCCTTTAGCAGAGGAGGGAGCAGAGCCTGGGAAGCACAAAATCCCCGCGTGGCTCGGAGCCAGCGTTCCGATCCTTGGGAAATGCAGAACCACGGGCGGAAACAAATAGCACCGATGGCAACGCTCCTGATCGTCCTCTCCCGCACAGCCCCGGCCGCTCCGCCAGCCCAAACCGCATCGTTCCACCCCAGCAGCCCGTTCCTCAACTTCCAGCAACAGCCAGGGCTCCTCCGATCGAGCTAAGGAGAGCGAACCGCCCAACAAACACACCCGCGAGGCAGCGCTGGGGACGCGACCCCGCATCCCCGGGACCCCCGCGGGGCCGAGCGCGGACACGGCACCCGGAGGGGCCGGAGCATCCCCGGAGGGGCCGGGATTTGGCCAGAGCATCCCCGGAGGGGCCAGGATTTGGCCAGAGCATCCCCGGAGGGGCCAGAGCATCCCCGGAGGGGCCGGGATTTGGCCAGAGCATCCCCGGAGCAACCCCGGAGCATCCCCGGAGGGGTCGGGTTTTGGCCAGAGCATCCCCGGCGGGGCCGGGGTTTGGTCAGAGCACCCCCGGAGGGGCCGGGTTTTGGTCAGAGCACCCCCGGAGGGGCCGGGGTTTGGCCGGAGCATCCCCGGAGGATCCCCGGAGCACCCCCGGAGCTGTGCCGGAGGAGCAGGGGCTCTCCCGGAGCCCGCAGCCCGGGGATGCCGCAGCCGAGCCCCGTGCCCGCATCCCCGCATCCCCGCCGCCCGCGGCGCTCGTACCTCAGCACGGCCGTGTCCCCTTTCCTGACCACCAGGCTGTCCACGGCCGATCCCGGGAAGTCCCCGCCCGGCGCGGCCAGTCTCCCGGGGGGCAGGAGCCAGCAGAGGCCGAGCAGAACGAGGGCCAGGCGCGGCCGGGAGGCGCCGGCGCTCGGCGGCAGCAGCGGCTCCATCCGGGCCCGGCTGCGGCTCCGGGAAGCGCGGCCCCGGCTGCGGGGAGCGGCGGAGCGCGGCTGCTCCCGGGCGGCCTCCGCAGCATCCAGCGGAGGGAGGAGGGACGGAGGGAGGGATGGAGAGGAGGAGGAGGAGGAGGAGGGAGCGCTGCCGCTCGGCTCCGCTCGGGCGGTCCCTCTGCCGGCCCCGTTGCCACGCAGCCGTCGCCCTGGCAACCGGCCCGGCGGGGAGGATGCTCGGATGCCGGTACCGGCACCCCGAACCGGCACCGCGAGCCCGCGCCCCCTCCCGCCGCACCCCGACCGCCCCCGCAATGAAAACTGACCCCAAAGCGGCAGCAGAGCTGCTGCGAGCTCCAGACCTTTCTGGAACAGAACCCACTCCGGTACTCCTATTTCCTAACATTCCACCTAGAAAATAATAATCGAGGCTAGAGACCTTCACCTGTCTGAAACAGAACCCACTCTGGTATTCCCATTTCCTAATATTCTACCTAGAAAATAATAATCGAGGTTAGAGACCTCCACCTGTCTGGAACAGAACCCACTCTGGTATTCCCATTTCCTAATATTCTACCTAGAAAATAATAATCGAGGTTAGAGACCTCCACCTGTCTGGAACAGAACCCACTCTGGTATTCCCATTTCCTAATATTCTATCTAGAAAAAAAGGCTCTAGGCTAAACACCTTCACCAAAGAGCAAATAAAGCACAGGCAGTTATTTCCTCAAATTCTACCAGGCAAGTCAGAAACCTTTTTACCGAGGAGAAAGAAAAACCACCAACAGATCATTTCCTGAATTGTCCTAAGTCATTCAGAGATCTTCACCAAGGAGCCAAAACCCACTGGTCTGTCATTTCCCAGAATTCTACCAGGACATCAGGAGACCTTTGCCAAGGACCTGAAATCCACTGAAAGATCCTTCCAGGATATTTAGGAGCCTTCACCAAGGAACAAAATTCCATTGACAGATTATTTCCCCAAATTAGGCAGATTATTTCCCAGTGCCACACCCCTGTGCCACACCCACAGTGCCCAGCCCTGGGCACGGGTCTCCAGGAGCCTCTCCCAAGCACGGGTTGAGTGTGAATATCCAAAATCCCGTCGGGAACATCTGCATGCAGCTGGAACTGGCTGGCCGTGGCTTTGGGTGTGTCACAGCACGGAGCCGTTCACTGCGGCGGAGCTGTGCCAGCAGCACACACCCAAATTCACAGTCACCTCCCCAGAGCCTCTCCAGAGCTCTGGAGGGAACAGCCCAACTCATCCCACACCCACCAGCTGGGGGTGGAAGGGCTGAACAGGGGCTGGGACAGACAAGGGGAGCAGCACCCCCAAACCTGCTCAAGGCTTTCTGCTGCTCCCTCCACCCCACTGAGGGCTGTGCCCAGACGGGATAATTCCATTTGCACAACTCTTCAGCAGAAGGGGGAGCAGCCCCGAGAGCCCTGAGCCAGCAGAGTGGGCTCTGCTCCCCCAGAGCTCAATCCAGAGTCAGAGTGGGCTCTGCTCCCCCAGAGCTCAATCCAGAGTCACAGGAGGCTCCTGCTCCCCCAGAGCTCAATCCAGAGTCACAGGAGGCTCCTGCTCCCCCAGAGCTCAATCCAGAGTCAGAGTGGGCTCTGCTCCCCCAGAGCTCAATCCAGAGTCAGAGTGGGCTCTGCTCCCCCAGAGCTCAATCCAGAGTCAGAGTGGGCTCTGCTCTCCCAGAGCTCAATCCAGAGTCAGAGTGGGCTCTGCTCCCCCAGAGCTCAATCCAGAGTCACAGGAGGCTCCTGCTCCCCCAGAGCTCAATCCAGAGTCACAGGAGGCTCCTGCTCTCCCAGAGCTCAATCCAGAGTCACAGGAGGCTCCTGCTCCCCCAGAGCTCAATCCAGAGTCACAGGAGGCTCCTGCTCCCCCAGAGCTCAATCCAGAGTCAGAGTGGGCTCTGCTCTCCCAGAGCTCAATCCAGAGTCAGAGTGGGCTCTGCTCCCCCAGAGCTCAATCCAGAGTCACAGGAGGCTCCTGCTCCCCCAGAGCTCAATCCAGAGTCACAGGAGGCTCCTGCTCTCCCAGAGCTCAATCCAGAGTCAGAGTGGGCTCTGCTCCCCCAGAGCTCAATCCAGAGTCACAGGAGGCTCCTGCTCCCCAGAGCTCAATCCAGAGTCAGAGTGGGCTCTGCTCCCCCAGAGCTCAATCCAGAGTCACAGGAGGCTCCTGCTCCCCCAGAGCTCAATCCAGAGTCAGAGTGGGCTCTGCTCCCCCAGAGCTCAATCCAGAGTCAGAGTGGGCTCTGCTCCCCCAGAGCTCAATCCAGAGTCACAGGAGGCTCCTGCTCCCCCAGAGCTCAATCCAGAGTCAGAGTGGGCTCTGCTCCCCCAGAGCTCAATCCAGAGTCACAGGAGGCTCCTGCTCCCCCAGAGCTCAATCCAGCCCATCAGCCATTCCCCAAACATTCACCTGTGAGCCAGAGCATTTATCAACCCTTGTGCTCCCCACAGGCTTTGGGGGAACCCTCCCTGAGCTGCTGGCAGCCCCTGCAAGCTCCACCAGGAGCAGGACCCGATTTGGGATTTGGGATTTGGGGCTGGAAGTGCCAAACTCCCCAAGGCTGCCCCGTGTGAGAGCCCTCGGGGTGTTCTGGTACATTCAGTGCTCAGATCAGCAGGATGTAACAGCCCAGATCTAATTTCAGGGAGAGCTCTGTAACCTTTAATGAGCCCAATGATGTTCCTTTTGCTTGACCTTAACAAACAATCAAATAATCTGTTCCTCTTTGAATGGGCAGGACAAAAGACATCTCCCCAGCATTATTTATTCACATTGCCAAAGCTCTTATAAATCTCAATCAGCAGTAGCAAAGATGAATCTCTTTATTTTGTTTTGTTCATTTTAAGATTCCTATCTTGCCTTTCCTGGTATTTGCAGATCAATGGGGAAATGAGCAGGTCAGGGCAAGAGCAGTTGTGCAAATCAGGGCTGGTCTGGAGACTGAATACTTCCATCTCAATCTGCCTCACCTCTCCCCAAGCCCAGGAAAATTTTGGGGGGTGGAAAGAATAAAAGGAAAAACTTCACACCAGATGTGTGCACACACAAGTATTTATTTATTAGCCCTGCTAATGCCATATGATAATTCCTTGCAATTCAGCTACATATTTTTGTTTAGAGGCATCTCAGAAAGCTAAATTTAGTTGTTGTTTGCAAGTATTCACTCAACAGTTTGCACAAATACTCAAGACTGATTCCCAGACTTCACACTTGGCTTTTTGCTTGGTTTCCTTCTGTGTGTTTAACTCTCCTGCACCCGAGGGAGGCTGGATGACAAAAATGAACTGCAGGAGAGTCAGGATCAGTGCTTGTGGTCTGTAATCCCAGAGCCAGGGAACAGGTCACAGGTAATGGATTCCATCCCCCAGGACACACAACAAAAAAAACAACAAAAAAACAAAAATAAACCAAAATCCCACCCACATTACACTGAATTCTAAGAATTGTGGTTCATGTCCAAATTCACAGAAACTTTGGAAGGTTCAAATAATTTCCACAATGACCAAAGAACAGAAGAATCATAGAGAACATCAATAAAGTGCTCCTGGAGGCAAACTAGTTTTTAAATATTATTTTAATATCTTGGAGGAAGAAAAAAAAAGTAATAATTGCAATTAGCCCAGGATTTCTCAGGTAATAACCTCTGATACAGCTGCATTTTGGTTTTTCTGTGCTGCAGCACAAACCCTCCCCAGGAGCACCAGGCACTGCTCAGTGCCCTTCCAAAGAGCCTCAAGCTGAGAATTTAAACAAACACCCAGGGCACCCCAGCAGTTTGTCAGCTCTGCTTTTCAAAGATTCTGAGGGTTCTGCAGAAGTGATGGGGAAAGGCTCACCCAGACCAACCCCCTGGATCATCAGCACAGCCTGGAAAGGGTTTGCAAAAGAGGCTCCCTGGAAATTCCACTTGGAAAATGGGTGGAAGGGGCAGATAAGGCAAAGGATAAACCTGAGGAAACACAGACCCAGCACCCTGACATTTTAAAAGGGAAGTTTTTGTTTGCCTCTCTTTTATTATTCCTTATTATTATTTAAATCTCTTGCACATGAAAAATGAAAACTGTGGTTTTGTCAAGCATTGGAGTCAAGAGAAATTTCCTTTTAAGTGTCACCAATGACTTCAGCACTCCTGACACAAAGGTGGGAATTTTGTAAATAGGATTGGAAGCAAATGCCCAAATCTCCATGGAAAGCATTTCCCACTCTGTGCATAATCTGTGGCACAGCCTTGGACAGAGGTGTGGGGTGAAACACAGAATTATTAACACTCCCAAACTCAGGAGAGTCCCCCCAGCACTGTCCCCTGTCCCCCAGTGCCACACGCGAGGATTTGGGTCTGGGACTCAGCCCTGCCCTGGGCACACAGGAAAACAGAGAGAGCTGAGGAAAGGAGGAGCTGTTGCTGTTAAACACCCCGGAGAAAATAAAAATAACAGAGGAGGGAAAGACCAGAGCCACACCCAGGGATTCCCTGGATAACCAGCCCCTGACAGAGTTTAACAACCCTTCCCATGAAGAAATATCGAACAATTCTCCCTTCAGCCTCGGCAGAAGCCTCAGGGGCAGCAGTGCCCCGCACACGGGGGATTTTGGGGTTTTGGGGTTTCTCTATTCAGTAGGGGGGAGTTTGTGAGCAAGGGGTCAGTCCCAGCTCTGCCCAGTGCCCACCGTGTCCCCAGAGCCACCTGCAGGAATCGCTGGGATGCTCCAGGGATGGGTCCAGCCCTCCCTGCCAGGTCAGTCCCTGACCCCTTTCCAAGGGGAAACTCCTGCTGAGAGCAGCAGGGGAAGGAATTGCAGAGTTTGCAGCTCTCCATCAGCCCGGGGCCAAGCCCAAACCCTCTTCATGAATTCAGGTGAGTTACCCACAAACTGCTTTTCAAACATCAGCAAAGGCACCAGGAGCTCTCCAGAGCAGGCACCAAGGATTTTCCCTGCAGTGCAACCCAAACAAACCAGAGCTGCTCCAGCCTGGAGAATGCAAAACCATCCTTGCCAGTGTGGGAGCCCAGGGCATCCCCTGGCCCCCTTGGGGGTCTCAAAACCCCCCTGGCGAGGGTCTCAAAGACTCTGAGTGAGACCCTGGTGTCACAGGTGCTGAATTCTAACCCCTGGGGAAAATTACAAACACAGAGGGAATGGAAACAAAACAGCAAAATTAGTAAAGTGTGAATTAGATCTTCAGAACATAGATAAATAGGTTTTTTTGAATGTTTATGATAAGGGACACGTGGCCAAGATGGAGAATTTGGGGGGTGGACACCTTTTCCTCCTTCTTCTCCATGACATCCATGCTGGGTGACACGTTGGCACTCTTGGATTGGATGGGGTCAGGGCTGCACCATTTAATAAAATTGTATTGTATTGGGAAAACTTTGTAAACATGTGATATGTAGTACAAACTATATAAGATCAGCCCTGCCCTCAGCAGGCAGATCCCACCATGGATGCCAGGCTGAGCAGACCCTGCTGGCCAGGCTAAAGTGCCTGAGATAAGAAACAATAAACAATCCTTGGGAAAAGAAAAAAACCATCTCCAGCAATCTCACTTTGGCTGCTTCAGAGAAAACCAGAGTTTGAACCACCTCATGTCCCTGTGGGGTGATCTGGGGGCAAAGGAGAAACCCCAGAGTGGGACAGCCAAAAGTGGTGGGTTTGACATTTCCTGACCAGGACATTTCACATTTACAGCTGAGGCAGGACCAGCAAAGTCCCTGCGCTGGTCCCAGCTGATCCCAGAGCTCTGGAATACCTGCAGGGCTGAAGTGAGGTTTAAAGCAGGGTGAGGATTTCTCTGTTTTTGGCATGCAGCACAGTGGCTGGAGGGTACAAAGATTGCTGATCACAGCACATCCAGCAAACCCAGCTGATAAATTGATTAATGCGCTGGCTCCGTTGGCCCGCTCTGTTTTCTGTTTGATTTACATGTATAATTTACTTACTCATTTAATCTCATTAATAAAATATCAGATGGGGAGGCTGTGTGGACTGCATGTTTTCTCCTAAGGTGTGAGATTAAAAACCTGAGGAGTCTCCAGACTTTGTGAACCCCGAGCCATGCTACAAGGCTGTGCCTCAGGAAACAGCATTTGCATCTCACTCATTTCTCCTGACTAGCAGCAGGGCTGGGGGGCTGCGAGTGCTGGGCAGAGACAGCACCAGGAGGGTTCATCACCACTCCCAAAATTCAATTTCTGCTTCTCACAGGGCTGGGAAGAGAAAAGGCACCTGAACTTTGGGAGGGAGAAATGAGGACGGAGGCAGAATCCCAGGAGCAGGGAGTTGGGAAAGAGCTCTGGGGTCACAGAGTGCACCCTGTGCCCAACCCCAGCCCAGAGCACTCAGGGTCAGCTCCAGGAATTCCTGGGACACCCCCAGGGATGGGGATCCAACTCTCCCTGGGCATTCTCCACCCTTTCCATGGGGAAATTCCTGCTGCTCTCCACCCTGCCCACCCTGAGCTGTTCCCTCTCCCTCTGTCCCTGTCCCTGATCCCAAATCCCCCCAGTGTCCCCTTCTGGCAGGGAGTTGTGCAGAGCCACAAGGGCCCCCCAAGCTTGGCCATTATTAGTGAAAATATGGAAATAAAGTCAATTTCAGCCATGTTTTGGGCCAAGAACAGAAAGGGAGTTTCACAGTCACATTATCAGACACCAATCACCCTTCCAAACACAGAGAGGTCGGTGCAGGAGGAAGTGAAGCAGCAGAAAAGCCACAAACTAAATGTGATTTATCTCCCCCATCTCATGCAGCACCAGGCAGCTCAGGTTTGAATATTTCCACTCCTTCCTCAGAGTGGCATTTGAAAAAGAACCTGCACCCATCAAATAAATGGAATAACTGCACGAGCTGCCCCCAGCGTGCTGGGAGGTGATGGA
The DNA here is from genome assembly GCF_903797595.1 of Erithacus rubecula. NCBI lineage: Eukaryota > Metazoa > Chordata > Aves > Passeriformes > Muscicapidae > Erithacus > Erithacus rubecula. Next base: position 457,486 of record NC_136662.1, on the reverse strand, counting down.
CTGCCAAAAATCAGCTCAGCTCCTCCCAGCAGCACACCTGGCTGTGCCCACGGGGACTGCTGGGCCAGGAGCTGCTGTGCACGGTGCCTGCTCACACAGACACACCAAAATCACACCAGAAACACACCAGAAACACAGCAGAAACACACCAGAAACACGCCAGAAACACAGCAGAAACACACCAGAAACACACCAGAAACACACCAAAAACACACCAAAAACACACCAGAAACACACCAGAAACACAGCAGAAACACACCAGAAACACACCAAAACACAGCAGAAACACAGCAGATACACAGCAGAAATACAGCAGAAACACACCAGAAACACAGCAGAAACACACCAGAAACACACCAAAAACACACCAGAAACACACCAGAAACACACCAAAAACACACCAAAAACACACCAGAAACACACCAGAAACACAGCAGAAACACACCAGAAACACACCAAAAACATCCCTGCTCACACAGACACACCAAAAACACGCCAGAAACACACCAAAAACACACCAAAAACACAGCAGAAACACACCAGATACATCCCTGCTCACACAGACACACCAAACACACACCAGATACATTGGGGTGGCTGACTGTCCCTAGTGACACTTTTTGGGCTGATTGTTCCCCAGTGACAATTTTTGGGATAACTGGCTGTCCCAGTGACACTTTTTGGGGTGGCTGACTGTCCCCAGTGACACTTTTTGGGCTGATTGTTCCCCAGTGACACTTTTTGGGGTGGCTGTTCCCCCTCTGACCCTTTTTGGGATAACTGGCTGTCCCAGAGACCCTTTTTGGGGTGGCTGTTCCCCCTGTGACCCTTTTTGGGGTGCTGTCCCTGCAGGGGGTGCCCATCCCTTCCCTGCCTCTCCTGGCACACACAGAAAAAGGAACATTTGCCATTTGCATTCTGCTAACAACTCACTCAAAATAAGCAGATCAATCACATATAATTAAGTTGTCAACCCTTAATATAGGGTGCTGCACTACTTTAAAAAAAAAGCAAATATAAATACCAAAGCAAAGCAACAGGAAACAAGAAGAAAAGGTCTCAGTGATGTTTATGGCCAGCAAAAAGCCAGGCCTCTGATTTTCCTCATTATTCCAGTTAAAAGCTGAAATTTAGCTGTTTAATATTTCAGCTGGATAAATCTCAGCAGCATTTGAGACATTTAAATCTGCCATTTGTGGATGTGCAGCTGACCCCCAGCACAGTGCAATCCTGCAGTGTATTTATGGGATATAAACCCAGCCAGGCTGCCCAGCAGAGGCTCCAAAAGCACAAAATCTCAGAGGGTAAATCAATGGGAACGATTTCCATGGGCAGCAGCAGCCCCAGCAGCAAACAGAGCTGGGCTGCCCTTTTGGGGAGAACCATTTCTAACAAAAAATTGACATTTTGATGACGATTGTTCCGAATTTCAGCGGCACGTAGGGGAGGAAAATGCAGAAATTGAATTTAAAAGGAGCCTGGGGGTCACAGAGGGGTCAGTCCATCACTGCAGGGTCTCAGCTCCCAGCACCAGCCTTTAGTTTATTTTATAAAATGCTTTATTTGTTTGATTTCATTCACCTGAAGTTGGGGTTTGGCTGCCCTCGTGTGCAGGGCTCTTTATCAACCTGTGCTGGGGTTTCCTTCTGCTCTTCTTGCCCTTTCTCTTGTCTTGCAGGAGGAAAAAACACACCACTAAATTAAAAAAAAAATGAAATATTGCTGAAATGATGCTGTCCCTTTGATCAGCCTGGCTTGGCTCCAGGAATTGTTTTCCTGCAGAGAGGTGAGGCTGGAGCTGCCCCTGCAGCTCCATCCCAAGGAAAACCCTGCAGGTTTTTTTAATTTCAGTTATTCAGCCTGCAATGTCCCCACGCTGCTGCTGCCACCCAGGTTAACAGCAAATTAAAACTCCACAAACCTCCCAGTCCCACAAGGTAGGAGGGTTTGACAGGTGAAGTGTAAATGGATTATTTCCCCCCTCAGATTCCAGAAAGATTTTGATCCTTGACATCGACATGCACTTCAAACATGATTAAGTGGCAAAAAATAAATCCACCCTTTATTAAACTAAATGACAAGTTATTTCCTTTCTTTTCCTGGAGAGCTTATAAGGGGAAAAAAGTTCCACAAAAAGGAAAAGAAGTGATAAAGGCTCTGATGCAGGGAATGTGGAAATTTCAGGAAGAGCTGGGGAGGATGAACTGTGAGCCAGAGAGGGAGAACAAAACCAGGGGTTAAACCCAGATCCATGCTCAGGTGAGCACCTGGATTGATGGAATTTCATTGCAGGAATGTCCAATAAATGATGAAAGGAACTGTGGTTATGTATGAATTGAAATTAAAGTAATTACAGGGGCTTTAACCCCTGGTGTGCTGGGACAGGAGGGACTGGTGACACTGCCCCTAAAGTGTCCCTTTAACAGGGCACCATTCCTGCCACAGCAGCACCAAGAAATGGGAATTAATGGGAATTAAAGGGGCTTTAACCCCTGGTGACACTGCCCATGGTGGCACTGCCCCTAAAGTGTCCCTTTAACCCTTGGTGTGCTGGGACAGGAGGGGCTGGTGCCACTGCTGTGGTGGCACTGCTGTGGTGGCACTGCTGTGGTGGCACTGGTGTGGTGGCACTGGTGGTGACACTGCCCACAGTGACACTGCCTGGACACCCAGAGCAGAGCCCAGAGGGTTTGGGGTGGTTTCCTCCTGGGGAGGGCCAGAGGGGCTCAGGGTGATTTTGGGGCCCCCACAGGGGCAGCATTTCCCCAAACCCACTCTGGGGATGGCAAAATGCTTACCTTGGCCAAACCCACCTGCAGGGCCTGGGTCAGCTGCAGCTACAACTCTTTCCAAACCACAGCTCTGAGTCATCAAATCCATCCCCTTATTAAAAATACATTCAATTGACAGATTTTTTTAGCAAGCAGGTGGAGTTCTTGCTGGCGAGCTGGGTTTGATTTTTTTATTGGCAATCACTCTGTAAGCAGCTTATTTTTGCTACAGACATCATTTCTTTGTCTGCATGCCTGTTAGTGGCTGGCAAGAGACTTTTCCTTTAAATGATTTTGCTGAAGTGCTCTGTGAATAATTGATTGGCTGCAGCCAGATTGACTGGAGCCCCTCTCCCTGCTACCTGCTCACAATATTACAAACCCCAGGAACATGTGCCAGCCAGAGGCAATGCAATATGTGCAGATCCCGTTTTGCCTGCAGCCATAACACTGGAACCAGACACTTAAAAGACATTTTAGGGAAAAAAACAAAAAAACAAAAAAAACCCCTCCTAATAATCAGCTGTGTTTGTAGCTGCTAGATGATGATTTCTCCTGTATCTCCAAACATCAGCTCTGTTTTGTTGCTCCTTCAGGACTGACACAGAGAGCTGTAACAGCATCAGGAGCTGACAAGAGGCTTTTCTGGGAGCCTTTGATCCTGCCAAGCCCTGGGAGCTGCTGCTCTTCTCCTGTGGCATTTCTCTTTCAGCTCCTCCTCAGAGATGAGCTCTGATCAGGACGGGATTCCACAGATCAGGACCTTCCACTTTCCATCCTTCCCTGCTCCTGCTCCATGGGGACAGTTTTGGGATTTGCCCCTTTGTGTCCCTTGCCCAGAGCTGCTGTGGCTGCCCCTGGTCCACTGGGTGGGCAGTGCAGGTGACCCTGCCCTGCAGGGGTGGCACTGAGCTCCCTCCCAAACCATCCCACTGATCCTGGGGAGCAGCTGGGCAGTTCCAGTCTGGCTCCAGTTCTCAGCCAGAGCTGCACCAGTAACCCCTTCAGTGCCTGCTGGCTGGGGAGGGGCTCCAGGAGCCACAGGAGGAGCAGCCCAGGGCAGGAAACACAAACCACCCAAAATCCTGAGCCCTGGGGAGCAAAGCAGGCACAGCAAACCAGAACTGTCTGAGGAGGAGCAGCCCAGTGCAGGAAACACAAACCACCCAAAATCCTGAGCCCTGGGGAGCAAAGCAGGCACAGCAAACCAGAACTGTCTGAGGAGGAGCAGCCCAGGGCAGGAAACACAAACCACCCAAAATCCTGAGCCCTGGGGAGCAAAGCAGGCACAGCAAACCAGAACTGTCTGAGGAGGAGCAGCCCAGGGCAGGAAACACAAACCACCCAAAATCCTGAGCCCTGGGGAGCAAAGCAGGCACAGCAAACCAGAACTGTCTCAGGAGGAGCAGCCCATCAGCCAGGGAGACAAAAACCCAGAATTGACATTTTCCTGCAAAGAGCTTGGGCAGGCTGCAGGGGAAATTGTCTCTAACCTGGCTCCACCAGTTAAGCTGCTCCTAACTCCAGCAGCTCTAAGCCTGGCTCCACCAGTTAAGCTGCTCCTAACTCCAGCAGCTCTAAGCCTGGCTCCACCAGTTAAGCTGCTCCTAGCAGGAGAGCAGGGGAACCCCAAATAACCCCCCAGTCCCGGGTACAGCCCTGCCAGAGCTGAAACACACGGGGCCAGGCTGGGCACAGAAAATCACCCAAACCATGGTTACAATCATATTAAAAATCGTATTTAAAATAATAGTAATAATAATAATAATAAAATATTATTTAAATAATATTAAAAATCATATTAAAAATAATAGCAATAAAATAATATTTAAAATAAGGTTTAAAATAATATCAAGAATCATATTAAAATCATATTAAAATCATATTAAAATCATATTTAAAATAATAGCAAAAGTAATAGCAATAATATTTTAAAATAATATTTAAAAACATGTTTTAAATAATAATCAAAAATCTAATTTTTAATCATATTTTAAATGGTATTTAAATTCGTATTTAAATTGTATTTAAAATAATATTTTAAATCATATAAAAATCATATTTAAAATAATAGCAATAATAATATTTTAAAATAATATTTAAAATCATATTAAAATCATATTTAAAATAATAGCAAAAGTAATAGCAATAATATTTTTAAATAATATTTAAAATCATGTTTAAAATAATAATCAAAAATCTAATTTTTAATCATATTTTAAATGGTATTTAAATTCGTATTTTAAATTGTATATAAAATAATATTTTAATCATATAAAAATCATATTTAAATAATATTTGAAATCATATATAGAAATAATACTTTAAATCACGTTTAAAATCATAATTTGAATTATATTTAAAAATAACATTTCAAATAGTATTTAAAATTTTATTTAAAATCATATTTTAAAATTATATTTAAAATAATATTTTAATTTGTATTTAAAATAATATTTTAAAATTATATTTGAAATAATATTTAAAATCGTATTTAAAAATTATATTTTAAATAATATTTTAAATAATTTTAAATCGTATTTAAAACAGTATTTAAAATCATATTTAAAATCCTCTTTGCAGCCAGGGCTGCTCCCACTGCACCAGGTGGAAACAAACATGATAATCCAAATAAATCACTTAATGAGATGGAGCAGGGGCTCAGATGAAGGCTTACAATTAAATACCAATTAATTATTTTAATTAGGGGGAGCAAGAAAGGGAATCCCTTGGGAAGGAGTTGCTGTGTCCCTGGAGCTGCTGCTGAGTCAGCAGGTTTGAGAATTGCTGTGTCACTGGAGCTGCTGCTGAGTCAGCAGGTTTGGGAATTGCTGTGTCACTGGAGCTGCTGCTGAGTCAGCAGGTTTGGGAATTGCTGTGTCACTGGAGCTGCTGCTGAGTCAGCAGGTTTGGGAATTGCTGTGTCACTGGAGCTGCTGCTGAGTCAGCAGGTTTGGGAATTGCTGTGTCACTGGAGCTGCTGCTGAGTCAGCAGGTTTGGGAATTGCTGTGTCACTGGAGCTGCTGCTGAGTCAGCAGGTTTGAGAATTGCTGTGTCACTGGAGCTGCTGCTGAGTCAGCAGGTTTGGGAATTGCTGTGTCCCTGTGCAGGTTTGGGAATTGCTGTGTCACTGGAGCTGCTCCTGAGTCAGCAGCTTTTGGGAGCCCTGGCTCAGCCTCGGGCAGTTTCACAGTTTTACCCAAATTTGACATTTCCTAACAGGAGAATCCCCGAGGGTCCGGGGGTGGCTCTGACCCCTCCAGCTCACGGGATTTCTGACCCAAAGCAGCCCAGGGAACGCAAATCTCCCTGTGGCCACAGGAAATTATCAGCAGATAATAAATAAACGTATTTAATTTGAATAGATGAACTTTGGCTGAGCACATTCTGCTTTCCTGCCACACCCTCGGAGCAGAGCAGAGCCCAAGCGCTAATTGACATTATTCACCTGCTCTTGTGGGGTTTAAACACTGCCCCAGAAAAGAGCCTGAGGGGAGGAGAGGCTGAAATAAAGCACAAAAAACCCAAAAATGACTCATGACCACCCGCAGGAGGAAACAGGCAGAGCTTTGGGTCAGGGTGTGAAATGAGAAACACCCTGATGGTCCCAAAGGAGATCCAGAATCCTGCTCTGCTCAGAGCATCCTGCAGCCAGGGCAGGCAGCAATCCTGACTGCCAGCAGCACGACAAGGACTGGGGAAAACAATAGAAACTAGAATAAATAATAAATAAAAAATAATAGGGAAAATAATAGAAACTAGAGAAAATGAAAACTAGAGAAAATGTGAACTACAGAAAATACAAACTAGAGAAAATACAAACTAAACGACAGAAAATACAAACTACAGAAACTACAAACTACAGAAAATACAAACTAGAGAAAATACGAACCACAGAAAATACAAACTAGAGAAAATATGAACGACAGAAAATACAACCCACAGAAAATACAAACTAGAGAAACTACAAACTACAGAAAATGCAAACTAAACTACAGAAAATACAAACTAGAGAAAATACAAACTAGAGAAAATACAACCCACAGAAAATACAAACTAGAGAAAATACAAACTAAACTACAGAAAAATACGAACTAGAGAAAATACAAACTGCAGAAAATACAAACTAAACTACAGAAAATACGAACTAGAGAAAATATGAACCACAGAAAATACAAACTACAGAAGATACAAACTAAACTACAGAAAATACAAACTAGAGAAAATACAACCCACAGAAAATGCAAACTAAACTACATAAAATACAAACTACAGAAACTACAAACTAAACTCCAGAAAATACAAACTACAAAGAACTTCCCTCTCCTTGTGCCCTCTAAATCTGGGTTTTGAGCAGCACACAGAATATACAGCCACCATTACTTTTTTTTTATCAGGAGCAAGATTAAAAGCCCTTTTTAGAGAAACCTGTTCCTCAGAGGAGTAAATGAGTGATTTGCTCCCTGATTTATTGTCCTGCATGCTGGGTTGGTTTTTTTTGGTTTTTTGGGGGTTTTTTTTGTGCTGCCTTGCTTTCCCCACCTGGATGAAGAACAGCACATTTGCAATCACCTACATCCACCTGGGCAGGCAGGAACCTGCTTTTGCTTTCTGCTGCTCCTACGTGGGTTTGCTCAGTGGGAGCAGAGATCTCCAGGAGGAATCCCAGATCCCCTGGGAATTCCCCAGCCCCTCCTGCAGAACTGTGAGTCAGGGGGCTCTGGATTCTGCAGGAGAAATCTGAGTGAGGGGTGAATTAAAGCCTTTGGAGGGTTGAAGTGAATTAAACCACTCACACATAAAGATGTTTAAGGAGAAGTGAGTCAGTAAGTTTAGAGTGAAAGTTTTAGATGCCAGAGAACAGGGTGAGTTCTAGTGAAGGGTGAAAACATGTTGATGTTTCCAGTGGAGGCTCCAGGATATGTGGACAGACATAATAGAATATTGTGACATTTTTCAGATAGAACAGGACAGGTTGTGTGTAGTTTATACATAACCTGGTGAGTTAATAAACTGGGATTTTAACAGGTTAAGGAGTGCTGGTGTTTGGTCTTGTTGGGAAGATCCTATAAGGGTTTGCATTAGGGAGAGCTGGTGCTTTTCTGGTTTTCTGCCATTGCTTTTCTTTTTGCTTTTGCTCACCATCAGCCCCCAAGAAGAAGAGAGGAGCTGCTGCAGCACCCTCAGCTCCTGGGGCCTTTGACAAGAGCAGCTTCTGCTTCTCTTTGGGACTTTGTACCCAAACTTAGCCTGGACTGTGATGTCTGTGCCTGTCCCTCTTGAGGCTGAGTGCTTTGCAATAAATAACCTTTTAGCAGCTATCAGCTCATTGAAGATAACCCAAAGTTGGTGCCCAGAGCAGCAGGGGTTTATAACCTCACACAGAACAGCACAGGGTGGCAGCTGGGGATGGTCCCTCCTCACCCAGAGCAGAATCTGGGGGATAAAACTGGTGGGCTGGGGGCTGGACAGGGGGGAGCAGCTGCCCAGGTGCCCAGAGGGGTGGGAGAGCAGCATCTCTGCCACTGGGGTGTCCCCAGCCCTCCACAATTCCAGCTCCTGCTGGAATCAAAGCAGTGAAAAGCAGCAATTCCTCACACACCACAACTTGTCTCTTCATTTTTGGGGAGTTGCACATAATTTCAGTAAAATGCAAGGGACTCCCCTTTCCCATTACCCTGATTGCAATATTAACTTAATTTTCACTTTGGTAAAACCAAAAGCTTTTAATGAGGGAGAATCAGCTGAGCAGCATCCAGAGTGTCCAGGAAAAACACATACAAAGGCAGCAAACTGAGATGTCTGCTTGGGAAAAAAATAGAATCCACCTAGCAATAGATAACCATTATTTATTCCCCAAAATTGGTTTAAAGAGAAAAAAGATTTTATCTGGATCACCAAATGTAATTTAGCCTTAGACAGCTAAAATGGGCTTTTATTTCACATCAGCTTTGGAGGGAAGAGCTTCAGCAGCCTGCAGTGGATTTGAACAAACCCACATGATTGATGAACAGGTGGGGAAGGGATTGCAATTATCAGCCAAGAGATAAAACAAAGATGCTCCAGGAGGCACAGGAGGAGGTGCAGGCAGGGAAACACAGTGAAATCATCCTGGCACATTTACACCAATTGTTGGGACAAGGTGATGCAATCCCACCACAGGTAAAGACAACAAAATTTGGGGAAGTGTGTAAAGCCTCACCAGGAGAGAGACAGAAGCAATAAACTCATTCCTGGAATATTTGAGGGTATTTACTGCACATTTTAATGTGTGTGTGTCTGCTCCAGCCAGCACCAAACCCCAAACCCAAACCCAAATCTCTGCTGGGAGCAGGGAGGAGAACAGGGAGGGATCTGTTCATGAAATAACCCACCAGCCTCCTCAGAGCCCCACTGGAGCCTCACCCTCAGAAAACCTTCAGGCTGGAGGGGTCACAAGAGGCAGTCAGTCACCACCAGGACCTAAATTGTGCTGGGTGTTTTTTATTTCAGAGTATTTTCCCCTAGGATGAGGTTATTGGTGGTTTTTGCTGCCTCTTTACAAGAGCAGTGCCACCCCTGAGCTCCAGGAGCTGTGGCTTGTGTGCCCAAATCACTCCATTCAAACCAGGAGTGTTTTAGAGGAGAAAGGAGAAGCAAACTGGAAGTCCACTCTTTCCTGGACTATGGCCCAGAGAGGGTTAAAATAACCTGCAATTTGTAATGTACATTTTCAGGAAAGGCTGGAGGGGCACAAGTGGAGGGGGAATCTCTCACATCTGCCCTGGGAGCTCAATAAAAACCCAGGAGCCTCAAAGCCAGGCTCACAATTGGATCCACAGCCCAAACAAATTAAATCCGATTTCCTGAGGCCTTCAAATGGCCACATAAAAAGCACATTTCATGCCCTGCACCCTCCCAGTCTCATTTTTGGGTGATGGCCACATCCAGAGCCAGCAGAGCACACAGACAGGGAGCTGGTGGAAAAAGCTGTGCCTGGCACCAGGCACTGGGGAGGATCAAACCAGCTCAGCCCTGGGTCACAGATGCTCAGGAATATTTTACAATTACAGCTGATTTAATGCAAGATAAACAAGGCTTTAGAGACACTTTTACATCTATGGGTTCACAGGAAGAGAACATGAAAAGATTTATTTAATTGCCTTTGCCTTTAAACGTGGGTTACAGACATTAATCACCAGGGCAGAGGAGGGGAGGGGGACCCTGGGGCTGGGGGGACAGAATGGGACAGGGAGAGGGATGGGACAGGGATGGGACAGGGAGAGGGATGGGACAGGGATGGGACAGGGATGGGGATGGGACAGGGACGGGGATGGGGCACACAACTGAAAACATCCTGGGTTGTTTAAAGGAGCTTTCCACCTTCATTTCTCTATGCCAAATATGCAAATTATCCTGATTGCTACTGAGCCATTAGATCCAAGATATGTCAAGGTTTGCTCCATAATTGGGGGATAAGGAGGAGGAGGCTGAACAAGCCTGTGAGAAGCCCCCACAGCTGGTTCTGTGCTTGCAGCAGTGTGCAAAACCCTCCCTGGGATTTGGGGTCTTGTCACACAAAACTGACCTTCAGCAAGTGTGGATTCACCATCTAACACAAACAAGATCTAAGATGAACCCCCAGATCAGGACTGGGCAGAAAACACAAACTGCAAAGGACTTTCCCCTCCCTGTGCCCTCTAAACCTGGGTTTGAGCAGAGTGTCCTGGCACTGCAGGGGTTTCACCCCCTGTGAATGGAGTGTAAAACCTGAGCCCAGGCCTGAGCTGCTTTCTGCAGGGGGAGCAGACCTCACACCCTCCTCCCACCAGCAGGGAAATGGAGAATTGAGACAAAGCTGGCGCAGGAGAAAAGATGCAATGACAAAAGTGATGCTCTTGCCTGTTAACTAATGATTTTGGGGTAGTTTATTTTCATACTTGGATATCAAATGAAGTAGCTCGAGCATTAAAAAAATAAATTAAAGCCCAAATTTGGGTCCTTTTCCAATCTCTGGCCCAGCATTGAGTCCCTCACCTGTGGCCTCTGTCAACCTCTGGACCAGCTGTAATGAAAGAGGAAAATTCCCTCTGATCAGTGGTGTTTGGATAACAAGAAGCCATCCCCCTATCCCCAGTTTCTTTTTACAGCCCCTTTGGAGGGGTGACATTAGTGAGGCTCCTTTTGCACATTTTTACACAGGATTATGCAAATAAAAACCTTTCCCACAGAAATATCACTAAAAGAGCAGCAGGCACAGAAATGTTTTTACCCCATCCCTGGCAGAGCAGCCCAGCCCCTGCAGGAGCAGAGGTTTGGCCCAGCAGCCCCAGTTTGGGGTGTTTATTCACCATCCTCATGACTGGCAGTGCAAGAACTTGTGCAAGAGCTTTCTGTGCCCAAAAAGTGCCAAAGCCCCACCCCACCACATAAACAATGTGATTGCTGCAATAATTCCTGGAACTGCTTTGGATGAGTTTCTGTTATTGCCAGATGCAAAATAAAAAATAAAAATGGAAAACATCCTGAGCTGGGAGGGACATGCAAGGATCCCCAGCCCAGCCCCTGGCCCTGCAAGGGACAATCCCAAATCCCCAAATCCCCAAATCCCCAAATCCCCAAATCCCCAAATCCCCCCTGCCCCAATGCTGGTTCTGCCCCAGCACTCACCACCTGCAGACCCCCAAGTGCTCCAAAAAAGCTTTTTCAGCACTTTATCTCAGAAAAAAAAACCCAAACCTGTGCTAAGTGATGTGCCTGGTGCACTGTGTGTTAACCCCTCTGCTCCTGAGCCAGCCAGGAGGGAATGGGCTCCAAATTTTTTTACTCAGGGAGAAACTGCTCCCACAGGAGCAAAACTCAGATATTTCTGCCTTTCAAGCAGGTAGAGCCCTCATCTGCACACATTTATTCTGCTGCCATAAAAACTCCTGGCTGGGAAGGCTCATAGCAAAGCACAAACATGAAAATGGGAATGGAACCCTGAGCTGCCTGCAGCAGTGTGGGAATTACCCTGGCAGGGAGGAACAGCAGATATGGATTTACACAGAGCCCTGCTAATGGGTGCAAATTGTAAGCGTTTTATACCACAGAAATATTTACAAAAACAGCCCTGAGAGTGCACAAAAGTGTCCAATCACATCCCTGCCTGTGCAAAGTGCCCTTAAAGAGCACAAACTGTGAGGATCAGGGCTGGAGGGTTTTCTAGAGTGCTGGAGATTATTAAAGGACATCACAACAGCTTCTTTATATTTGATGGTGCCTTGGGGCGACGCTGCATCACTTCAGGCTCCTCCTCAGGTTTATTATGCAAAGTTTGTGCAATCCAGTGCTATTCCCTCATTAAAACCAGCAGAAATTTAGAGGGCCTGACCCACTCACTCTGAAAAGAAAATCTCCTGTAACTTTAAGAAACTCTTCCCCAGGTTCCATTCTGATGTGAAAACCAAAACTTCCAGACAAAAGAATAAAAATGTCACCAGCCAGGAGCCCCCTGGGCTCAGTGGCAGAGGAATCCCTGCCTGAGCTCAGGCTCAGCTTCTGCCCTTTCACTCCTCACAGGAATTTCTGTGCCCTCCTCCCTTCAAGCCCTTTTGGTGCCCATTCCTGCATTTCTGCACTTGGTGAAACCCCTCATCCCCTCCTGCCATCCTGCTTCAACAAGAAATCTTCACCTATTTTTCCTCAAGGCAAAGCATTAAGGAATCATTTTCTTAGCCAACAGGATGAGTTGGAAAACACACATTTTATATAAAATGTGTGTGAGGAAGAGCTCTTTTCCTGTGACACATTCTCATTTCTCAACATAATTTTGACACTCTTATCCCTGAGTGTAACAGTCTGAAGACGTAGATGTGAAGCTGAGCTATAATTAGCACATAATTTGCTCCAAACTTCCTGCTCTGAAATAATGAGATGGAGAGATGAGGGAGCTGCTGGACTGAAGGAAGGGCAGCAAAGGGCTGGGTAAGCCCAGGCAGGCTGGGCAGGGAGCAGCTCTGCTCCTGGAACAGATTTTGGGAGCTGGGGTGAACAGGAGGGAGCCCAGGGCTGGCAGGACCAGCACCCCAGGCTGGCTCAGGGCAGAGGGACCAGCCCTGCTCCCCTGGGACCCTCAGGGTGGGACAGCAGAGAGAGGGGCAGGAAAACCATCAGCACTGCCCAAACCCCTGTGAGCCACAGGAACCAAACACAGCACAGGGACATTGTCACCTTTTCACCCAAAAACCAGGTGTGTATTGGGGGCAGAGCCCTCTGGATCTGCCTGGGCACTGCACAAACCCTGTGCCATCCCCAGGATCAAACACAGCACAGGGACATTGTCACCTTTTCACCCAAAACTGGGTGTGTTGGGAGCTGCTGGAATCCCCAGCCTTTTGACTCAGACCTGTTGTTTACATCTAAATTACTTTTCCTCATTAAGCTCAAACTTTAATTCCCAAGATATTAAACTTGTGTTGTTGAAAACAATGACAAGTTGGTTTTTTTTTTAATTTTTATTTTTTATTTGTTCCTGCAATTATTAGATTGAGGATGCCATTACAAACCTGTCAGAACTCTTTTTGCAGCTGTAGTTTGGTAGTTATGAACCGACCAGATTTTCACATCAATTTAGAAAGGGGGGAAAAAAAAAATGCACTCAGCTGGATATGCAAAATTATTCCTAAGAACTCACATAAAACAAAATAAAAGCACATGTAAGGCAGGATGCAGACTCGTGTTTTATCTCCAAGTGGAGAAATTCTTGCTAAATATTTATATTGGAACTCCCAGGTGCCTGAAAAGCTTCAGGGCCATGATTTTAATGCACACAAACACATGAAATGTACATTATATACACACACACTTGCAGATTTCCTGAAGCCCCGTGCCTGCATTGGTTTGTTTGCTGCAGGGTTGTGTTTAGAACAAGTTTTTAGGTCCTGGTTAGAGCCCAACACTCAGAGACTCTCAGGGCACGGCAGGAGCTGCAGGGTCTGGGTGTTTTGGGTCCCCAATTCCAGCAGGGTCTGGGTGTTTTGGGGGTCCCAAATTCCAGCAGGGTCTGGGTGTTTTTGGGGTCCCCAATTCCAGCAGGACCCAGGTGTTTTGGGTCCCCAATTCCAGCAGGGTCTGGGTGTTTTGGGGTCCCTGATTCCAGCAGGATCCAGGTGTTTTGGGGGTCCCCAATTCCAGCAGGGTCTGGGTGTTTTGGGGTCCCCAATTCCAGCAGGATCCAGGTGTTTTGGGGGTCCCCAATTCCAGCAGGGTCTGGGTGTTTTTGGGGTCCCCAATTCCAGCAGGATCCAGGTGTTTTGGGTCCCCAATTCCAGCAGGGTCTGGGTGTTTTTGGGGTCCCCAATTCCAGCAGGATCCAGGTGTTTTGGGTCCCCAATTCCAGCAGGGTCTGGGTGTTTTGGGGTCCCTGGTGCCAGCAGGGTACAGGTATTTTGGGGCAGGGTCACCAATTCCAGCAAGATCCAGGTGTTTTTTGGTCCCCAATTCCAGCAGAATCCAGATTTTTTGAGGTCCCCAATTCCAGCAGGATCCAGGTTTTTTGAGGTCCCCAATTCCAGCATGATCCAGGTGTTTTGGGTCCCTGATCCCAGCATGATCCAGATGTTTTGGGTCCCCAATTCCAGCATGATCCAGATGTTTTGGGTCCCCAATTCCAGCAGGATCCAGGTGTTTTGGGGTCCCCAATTCCAGCAGGACCCAGGTGTTTTTGGGTCCCCAATTCCAGCAGGACCCAGGTGTTTTGGGTCCCTGATCCCAGCATGATCCAGGTGTTTTGGGTCCCCAATTCCAGCAGGATCCAGGTGGTTTTGGGTCCCTGATCCCAGCAGGACCCAGGTGTTTTGGATCCCCAATTCCAGCAGGATCCAGGGGTTTTGGGGTCCCCAATTCCAGCAGGATCCAGGTGTTTTGGGTCCCCAATTCCAGCAGGATCCAGGGGTTTTGGGGTCCCCAATTCCAGCAGGACCCAGGTCTCTCCATCCCCCCATCCCTCCCTGGCTGTTTCCTCACGAGCACTTCCAGCCAAATCAAGAGATTGTTCTCCAAAGACAGGCAGCTGCGTAAATGTCAAGAGCTCCAAAAGTAAATTATAGTGCAAACAGGTTTGATATTTCTATGAAATGAAAGTTGAGCACGTTTCTTTTTAAAATACAGATTTTTATTTAAAGCAAGAGAAAACCTTCCACTGTGACCTTTATGAGATCCCAAACAGTGACAAATTTGGTCATTACAAATAACCTTTACCTAGCAAGTGCCTCACCAACGGGGACTTCTCTGCAGTAATAGATGTAAATTAATTTCCAACCTCCAAAATAATAAATAGGAATCTTTTAAGATACAATTCCACAGTCCAATGTGAATCATGAAAACCCACCCAAAAGGCACCTTGATGGCAGGATTTGTTTTGAGCCCAGCATTCTGGGAAGCCAGCTCCTGTGTTCCACCCTTCCAGCAGTGAATAAATATTCCAGGATTTGCCTTGCTGTTTGTCTGCATGATTAACCCCACGGCGAGGATGAGATCATTAACCTGTGATTGCTGCCGTGTTCTGAGCGCTCATCACGCCCGTGGCGCCTCGTTAGGAAAACTAAAAATACCCCAAATTCTCATTGTCCCTGCGTCCTCACACCGACAAACATTGTCCTGTAGATGTGAATGAGAGAGAAAAATCAGTGGTCACTGAGAGGGAGCTGGGGCTGTGGGTGACTGGGCTGCAGAGCCCTGTCCCAGGTGTGGATCTGCTCACCGGGTGATTTTCTGCTCTGGGTGATGGATGCTGATGGTTTTTGGGTTTTGGTGTTTCCCAGAGCTGAGCTCTGCTGCAGCCTGGGATGGAGAATGCTTTGCCAGAGGATCTGAGGCTGCATCTCCCCTGCTCATCAGGGGTCAATCCCTTCTTGGAGCAGCTCCTGCACTTCAGAGGGAGCAGGGCTGATCCACTGGGAAAGGCTCAGGATTCACCCTGGCAGCCTTATCCCATAAAGAAGGGGTGCCACAGCCCCCTGCCCCCACAAAAAAGGCACCACGAGCCCCTACTCCCACTCTGAGAGAGCTCCTGAAAGAAAAATCACTCTGGAGGAAGGAGCAGGGAGGAGAACTGAGCAAACTGATTTAATGCCTTGGCTTCCCTACAGCTCCAGTACCACAATGTCTCTTTGAGGGAACTTGAAACTATTTCTATTATTTAGGGTTTTAAAAAAATTGTCAAAATGTGACAGTGCATTAAAAAATGTTGATAATAAATCCTTTCATCTTTCTCACCATGTCACAAGCATGGCCTCAGCCTCACGTTCCCTAACAAGGTGTAGAATTTGCTATTTAATTATATCTGAGATTGAAAATGCAGTGTCTGCTCCGTGATTGACAAAAGCAGAGCAAGGAGCAGCAGGTTAGAAGGTCTGTGATGATCCCAGGGAAGGGCCCCTGTCCCAGGGGGTGTCCCAGGGGGTGTCCCAGGCTGGTGGCACTGGGGGCACCGTGGGACCGAGGGGCAGCTGCTGGTGGCACTGGGGACAGGAGCCCTGGGCCCTGGCACAGTTTGCAGCTCTGCCAGGGCTCTGTAAACAGGAGCTCCTTGAGCAAGCAGGGTGGAAGGTGATGAGTGCCTGAATCTGCTCTCACCCAGAGGCAGAGACAAGGCAAGGCAAGGCAAGGCAAGGCAAGGCAAGGCATTTGTCAGAGCCCTGGAGCTCTGCAGGGGGAGAGGATGCGGGGCAGGCAGCACTTGGAGAAACGCTGCAGATCTGTGCCAGCCCCAGCATCACCATCACCATCATCATCTTCATCATCACCATTGTCACCATCACCATCATCATCATCATCATCATCACCATCATCATCACCATTGTCACCATCATCATCATCACCATCATCGTCATCTTCATCATCATCATCACCATCACCATTGTCACCATCATGATCATGATCATCATCATCATCATGATCATCATCACCATCATCATCACCATTGTCACCATCATCATCATCACCATCATCGTCACCATCATTGTCATCACCATCATCGTCGTCTTCATCATCATCATCAACATCACCATTGTCACCATCATGATCATCATCATGATCATCATCATCATCATCATCACCATCATCATCATCATCATCATCATCATCATTACCATCATCATCATCATCATCCCATCATCTTCATCATCATCATCATCACCATTGTCACCAACACCATCATCATCATCATCATCATCATCATCATCATCATCATCATCATCACCGTTGTCACCATCACCATCATCACCATCATCATCATCATCATCATCATCACCTTCATCATCACCATCATCATCATCATCATCATCACCCTCATCATCACCATTGTCACCATCATCATCATCACCATCATCATCATCATCACCATCACCTTCATCATCACCATCATCATCATCATCATCATCATCACCATCATCATCATCATCATCACCATCATCATCATCATCATCATCCCATCATCTTCATCATCATCATCACCATTGTCACCATCATCATCATCATCATCATCATCATCATCATCATCATCATCATCATCCCATCATCTTCATCATCATCATCACCATTGTCACCATCATCACCATCATCTTCACCATCATCACCATCATCAAACTCCAGACTCAAGTTTAAGCTTTGCTCAGGTCAAACACCAGACTGGAATCAAAGCTTTGCTCAAACGCCTTTGCTCAAACTTTGACAAACCCTTTGCCAGGGAGGGATTCCCTGCTTGTCTGGCTCCCCCATTGGTCATTTGGTTTCTCTTTGTCTTCATCACTCCCCAAAACTATTTTTTCAGTCACTTAATAATTGTTGGAGCTGCATCTCCCCCACCTTTCCTTCTCCACTCCTTCTCTTGTTCTCCCCTGAACATTTTCTCCCTTTGTTTATCATTGCCATTGTTGCAAATAGAGTTTCACAGATTAAATTGCTTTTCTTGTTATAATTCCAGTACCATAAAATGTTAATTAGGGTTGTCTATGTTTCAGAAGCTATTTAAAATGTGCTGTAAGATCATCCCCTATTCTTCACCTCTGTGCACAACTCCCACTGTTGCTGGCAAAAACCAGTTCTGTAGACTTGAAGACTGGAATTTTTTCTTTTACCTTTTCTGTTCTTTTTCTGTGGGTAATACAGAAAGGAAGCAAAGTTCAGCTCTCCAACTCAGGGTCTGTCAAAGTGCCTCTGAAACTCACAAGCACAGACTCCATCTCTTCCCACAGCTCTGCAGGAATTTCCCAGCCCTGGCTTCTCCTCAGGGTTTGCCATCCCCAGGCTGGGTGGGTAAAGGCCACGGATGCTCTGAAACTGCAGCGTGCCCAAAGCTGGGTTATCTTCTGGGAGGGAAGGGCATCTCAGAAATGTCCTGGCTCTGAGGAAATGTCCCACACCAGAATAAAACCTCTGAAGGAAAGGGAATAGATGGTGTGGGTTTTTTGGGGAAAAAAAAAAAAAAAAAGCGCCTTTTTCCAGGCTGAGCATTCTCTGTGTGCCAGGGGAGCTCTGCCCTGGGCAAGGAGGTACATGGAGGGAGCTGATCCAGGGAGGGATTTCACTCCCAGAGATGGAGAGATGGATTCTGCTCCTCCCAGGATCAGAGGGTGCTGCTCCAGGGATGGATTCTGCCCCCAGGGATGGATGGATTCTGTTCCTGAGGATGAAGGGATGTTGATCCAGGGTTGGATTCTGCTCCCAGGGATAGAGGGATGGGTGCTGCTCCAGGGATGGAGAGATGGATTCTGCTCCTCCCAGGGATGGAGAGATTCTGCTCCCAGGGATGAATTCTGCTCCCAGGGATGAATTCTGCTCCCAGGGATGGATGGATTCTGTTCCCAGTGGTGGATGGATGGATTCTGTTCCCAGGGATGGATGGATTCTGTTCCTGAGGAGGAAGGGATGTTGATCCAGGGATGGATTCTGCTCCCAGGGATGGATTCTGCTCCCAGGGATGGATGGATTCTGTTCCCAGTGGTGGATGGATGGATTCTGTTCCCAGGGGTGGATGCTGTTCCCGAGGATGGAGGGTTGGATGCTGCTCCAGGGCTGCTGTCCCTGCTGTGAGGGGACACAGAAGGGTGCCCATGCCCTGCCCCGAGGGTTTAACGAGTCACACCAGGACAGTGGGTGTGACAATCCAGGAAAATCACCATGAAGGTTTAGGGTGCTCTTCCATGACCTGGCCACGATTCCCAGGGGCTGCAGAGCTGCAGGGGGAGGGGAGCAGTGGGTTGTAAACAATCCGGTGGAAAGGATAAAATGGCAGAAAATGAATTAAAATTACACCTGGCTGTTCCCATGAAACGGAGTGGGAGGCTCTGTGGGATGCAACTGGGAGTGTTTGCTGAGACTATTGCTGGAGCTGAGCAGCAGAACCCGAATTTCCCCAGGTGACACTGCCAGGAGTGTTCTCTGTCACTATTGATGGGACTGTTCTCTGCCACTATTGATGGAGCTGAGCAGCAGAACCCGAATTTCCCCAGGTGACACTGCCAGGAGTGTTCTCTGCCACTATTGATGGAGCTGAGTAATAGAACCCGAATTTCTCCAGGTGACACTGCCAGGAGTGTTCTCTGTTATTGGCAGGAGTGTTCTCTGTCGTTATTGATGGGACTGTTCTCTGTCACTATCACCAGGACTGTTCTCTGTCACTGTTGCTGGAGCTGAGCAGCAGAACCCGAATTTCCCCAGGTGACACCGCTGGGAGCACCTGCAGCTCTCCCGCAGCGCTTTGGGAAATTAAATTCCTGGCTTGGGGAAATCTGCCAGGGATTGCTCTCATCATGTGTGAGGGAGGGCAGGAACACTCACCTGCTTTTCTCTCTCTTTCCCCCCCTCTATTTTTGCTTTTATAAGAGAACACAGATTAAGGCTCTGTGGAAAGGATGTTACTAAGACACTGCTGAGATGCGCCCAAAAAAGGGACAGATTCATATAAATTATTTATGATTAATGCATTGTACTTCACCAGAGCCATTTAAACAGAGATTTCAGTATTTCTTAACGCTGTGATGGAGATGTAAAAAAGCATTAACAGCAAATCCCTGCTGCTAATGAGCAGGTGGAGCAGCAGAGGAGTTTGTGTGAGGAAAGGAGAGGAGGTGAGTTTGTAGATTCCCACATGTGGCACATCCAGGGCTGTGGGCTCTGCCCTCAGCTGCCAAAATCCCACCTTTGGGTTAAATTCACTCCAGGAACCCGTGGCCAACTCAGGAGTGCTGCCAGCCTCACCAGCAGCTCACCCTGAGCTTCCACTGTCCTGCTGGTGACAATGCAATCACCAGCCGTGTCAAACTCCATCTTTTAATTCTAATTGCTAAAATTCGTCTTTGAAGAGTATTTTTCAGTATCAAGAATGTAAATAATGATAGGGCTGGCCAGGAATAACATGAATAATTCAGCCTTACAGTATGCAAGTTTTATACTTGGAAATGAGTGATTCACTCCTCCTGTATTCAGACTGCAGACATGAAAATAGGGAAAAAATGGGAATAAACCATAATTATTTAATGTTGTCACAGGACTGGAAATTTTTATATTGTATTTTAATGACAACACACCTGACAGTGCAAATTTTATGTCCTGAGATTGTATCAGGGACAAGCAGGCAGTGACTGGGGCCAGCTCACCCTGGGGCATGTTTGGGGCTGAAGGCAGAGCCCTGAGGGTGACCCACAAGGACAGTCCTTGAATCCCTGATTTTACTGCTCCAGCTGCAGAGCTGCACCAGTGATCCCAGCATGGCACAGTGGGGAATGGATCCCTAATCCCAGCATGGAATGGACCCCTCATTCCAGCACAGAGTGGATCCCTATCCCACCACAGTAGGGAATGGATCCCTCATTCCAGAACAGAATGGATCCCTGATTCCAGGGCATAATGGATCCCCAATCCCAGCACAGAGTGGATCCCTCATTCCAGCACAGAGTGGATCCCTATCCCACCACAGTAGGGAATGGATCCCTAATTCCAGAACGGGATGGTTCCCTGATTCCAGGGCATAATGGATCCCCAATCCCAGCACAGAGTGGATCCCTCATTCCAGCACAGAGTGGATCCCTCATCCCAGCCCAGACTGGATCCCCCATCCCAGCACAGAATGGATCTCTAATTCCAGCCCAGACTGGATCCCCCATCCCAGCACAGAGTGGATCCCTCATCCCAGCCCAGAGTGGATCCCCCATCCCAGCCCAGAGTGGATCCCTCATCCCAGCCCAGACTGGATCCCTCATCCCAGCACAGAGTGGATCCCTCATCCCAGCCCAGAGTGGATCCCTCATCCCAGCCCAGAGTGGATCCCCCATCCCAGCACAGAGTGGATCCCTCACTCCCCCGTGCCCCTGACCAGTGCAAAGCTCTCCAAACGAACTGTTCTCCCCTTGATGAACAACATGGAAATAATTCCAGCAGGGACAGGACGGGCAGGTGGCTGAGGGCAATTTACAATAAATATTCATACCAGAGTTAATACTGAAACATTTTCTTTACCACTTGCACTTTACTTGTCTGTAGCTGCTGGAGAAGCAGGCGTATTAGAATATTAATTTTCCGCTTTACTGGAATGATTTCAGAGTCAAGTGCCGCCGGAACACCCAATGCAAATGAGAGCAGAGAGGGTGGGGCTCCCACTAATCCCCTGCAACGCCTTGGAAAAAAAGCTGTTTATTTGCATTTTCCTTTTGGGAGTCTTCTTCAGATGTTTAAAAGTCGCTTTGGAGGTTTTTAACCTCCAAAATCTGATTTAAGATTTCAGGAGATGTGCATCCCATCGGGTGCTGCCCATCCCATCCCTGGGGATCCTGCCCCAGGAGCAGCTTCCCACGGAGGGCCATGGGCTCAGGACAGACCCAAACCTGGGCATTTTCTGCTGAATTTGCACATCATTCCTGGCCAGTTTGCATTAGTTCATTTCAATTCCTCTCCCTGGGATGAGGAAGAGGAGGGAGCAGCAGTTTGTGGCTTCTCCAGGTGAGCCCAGCCCATCCCAGTGGGGGCACAAACTGAAGGTTGAGCTCAAAGCAGCCTGGGCCGGGCTTTGCTGGGCTCAGCTGCCACACGGTGACTTCATATCAAACTGTAAATTGGGTGTTCTCCACAGAAAAGGAGCTGTGCCCTGAGCAGGAGGGGAGGAATGTCCCCAAAAAACCTTCCTGTTGGAGGCAGTAATGCAATGTGGGTAGCAATAATGTTTAATTTTAATTAGCTGCTAATATTTCGGGAGGGCAGTTGGGGCTTTGTACATAGTGATATTGGCAGTTTGCTCATTTTGTGGAATTTAATATTGGATCAATTGGTTGTGGCAGCTGGGGAGAAGGGTCTTGGTAGTGTTTGAGATAAAAAATGCCATCTCTCTCTACAATAAATCCAATCCAATCATTATTAAATCTTTTGGTAAATATCCTGAAGAAATTAGGTCTCCTAGTGCTTGTGCTCATGGATTGAGGAGGGAAAGACAGAGTCAGATGGTTTCCAGGTGGGCAAACACAGAGAGTTTATTTCAGGGCATGGGTGGGGTGAATAAATAAATAAACCAGCAGGAGCCACAGACACTGGGCTGGCTCCAGGGGCCAGGAGAGCAGGAAATGCTCCAGGCACAAACACAATGAGCTGGGGATTGATCAGAACACAGAGCTGGGGATTGATCAGAACACAGAGCTGGGGATTGATCAGAGCATGGAGCTGGGGATTGATCAGAACACAGAGCTGGGGATTGATCAGAGCACAGAGCTGGGGATTGATCAGAACAGAGAGTTGGGGATTGAACAGAGCACAGAGCTGGGGATTGAACAGAACATGGAGCTGGGGATTGAACAGAGCACAGAGCTGGGGATTGAACAGAACACAGAGCTGGGGATCCATCAGAGCACAGAGTTGGGGATCCATCAGAGCACAGAGCTGGGGATCCATCAGAGCACAGAGCTGGGGATTGATCAGAACATGGAGCTGGGGATCCATCAGAGCACATTGTTGCTCTCTCCAAGGCAGACACAAACATGCAGAGTTTGTAATTCTCAGTGATTTGCCTCTGCACCCTTGTAGCTCTGGGGAAGGCATTAATTCCCCCTGGTGGCACGAGCCCCTGCAGGCTGTTCCTGAGCTCCCTGCTGTGCCAGCACTGCCCTGGTGTTTCTGGGATCAATCCTGTGCTGTCCAGCATTCCACACTCCCCACGCCAGCCACGGGCAGCAGGGAGAAACCTGCTGCTGCTATCAGATCACATTTAAAATTTTGATACCTGCTTTAAAAGGGCAAACACTGCCAGCTGACAAATCATAAGTGGCCCTTTTGTATTCCATTCCATTCCCATCCATTTTTCATGCCTTAGCAAGGTGAAGCTTTCCAATCAAGGAGCGGCAGCGTGGGCAAGTGCAGATAATATATTTTGATATTTTGATGGAGGCCTGTAATGAATATGGTATTTATGAAGACGCTAGTCATTAAAAGAAACCTTGCATGGTTGTTGCACATTATTTTATTGATTTTTCCAAATGCACAGATCAAGGCGAGGATCACACTTTACAAGAAACGTTTCAATTTCCAATGTTTAATTTGATAACACATCACGGTATTTGTTGATTTGTGGAGGGTGGGTGGGTTCATTGCCTCCACACACAGGGTGAATTCTGAACCCAGGCTGGTTTTGGAAGCACTGCAGAGTGCTGCTGGAAGTTTGGAGAGCAGAGGGAGGTCACTGCTGCTCTTCCAACCCTTTAGCCACGTGTGCAGGGTGAGCTGGGTTCCATGGTCTGAGTTCCATGGTCTGAGTTCCATATCCTGGGTTCCATGCTCTGGGTTCCATGGCCTGGGTTCCATGGCCTGGGTTCCATATCCTGGGTTCCATATCCTGGGTTCCATATCCCAGGTTCCATGGCCTGGGTTCCATGTTCTGGGTTCCATGGCCTGTGTTCCATTCTCTGAGTTCCATGCTCTGGTTTCCATATCCCGGGTTCCATATCCTGGGTTCCATGGCCTGGGTTCCATTCTCTGAGTTCCATGCTCTGGTTTCCATATCCCGGGTTCCATATCCTGGGTTCCATGGCCTGGGTTCCATATCCTGGGTTCAATAGCCTAGATTCCATGGCCTGGATTCCGTGGCCTGGATTCCGTGGTCTGGGTTCCATATCCCGGGTTCCATATCCTGGGTTCCATGGCCTGGGTTCCATGGCCTGGGTTCCATGGTCTGGGTTCCATATCCTGGTTTCCATATCCTGGGTTCCATATCCTGGGTTCCATGGCCTGGGTTCCATATCCTGGTTTCCATATCCCGGGTTCCATATCCTGGGTTCCATGGCCTGGGTTCCATATCCTGGTTTCCATATCCCGGGTTCCATATCCTGGGTTCCATGGCCTGTGTTCCATTCTCTGGGTTCCATGCTCTGGTTTCCATATCCCGGGTTCCATATCCCGGGTTCCATGCTCTGGGTTCCATATCCTGGGTTCCATGGTCTGGGTTCCATATCCTGGGTTCCATGGCCTGGGTTCCATATCCTGGGTTCCATGGTCTGGGTTCCATATCCTGGGTTCCATATCCTGGGTTCCATGGCCTGGGTTCCATATCCTGGTTTCCATATCCCGGATTCCATATCCTGGGTTCCATATCCTGGGTTCCATGGCCTGTGTTCCATTCTCTGGGTTCCATGCTCTGGTTTCCATATCCCGGGTTCCATATCCTGGGTTCCATATCCTGGGTTCCATGGCCTGGGTTCCATATCCTGGGTTCAATAGCCTAGATTCCATGGCCTGGGTTCCATGGCCTGGATTCCGTGGTCTGGATCCCATATCCTGGATTCCATGGCCGTCAGCCAGGACATTCCCAGGACATTCCCAGGACAGCCTGGGTGGGGCTGGGGGCTGCCTCCAGCAGGGTGGGTCAGTCCTGGAGTGCCCAGCACAGCCCCAGCCCACCCAGGGCTGCTCCCTGGCCTCCAGCTCCTCCCTCTGGATGGGACCATCAGCAGGGAACAGGAGCTCCAGCAAATGGGATCCATATGGATGAGGCAGTGCCTCCATTCCTGTGGATGCTGTTGCCTTCCCAGCAGCATTAATGTAATTTCCAATGAATTTTCATGAGACAGAAACCTTTCCCACTCCCTGTCACACTCAAGCAGAACTCCTTTGGGTCTGCAATGTCTGCATTAAACACCAGGTGACTGCCTGATTCTCAAGAGTATTTTATGATAAATAAATTCTCCTTTTGTCTTGGGAGCCATTATCCTCTCTCTGCCTAAGAAGGGTCTATTATTTGGGTTGAGCTGCTGACATCCTGCTTTTTAAGAACAATGCAGATTATTATCCCTAAGTGGAGGAATCACTGTGCTTCATGGAAACCCAGATCTCTTACTGAACTCGAGATTTATTGACCCAAATCTGTAGTTCCCAGATTTCCACTCCTGTATTGTGCTCTCTGTGTCAGTTTTCTGAAGCAGCTCCAGCTCACAGCTGTGCTCCTGAGCTGGAAGCTCCATTCACCAGCTCCTGTTTCCTCATTCAGAGGAAAGATTCACTTGGGGGGATTTATCTTCTTTTTTTTTTTGCAGTTTTTCCTTTGTGGTGCTCACTTTACAGGGATGGGTGTGCAGGGATGGGTGCACTGGGATGGGATGGGATGGGATGGGATGGGATGGGATGGGATGGGATGGGATGGGATGGGATGGGATGGGATGGGATGGGATGGGATGGGATGGGTGTGCAGGGATGGGTGCACAGGGATGGGATGGGATGGGATGGGATGGGATGGGATGGGATGGGATGGGATGGGATGGGATGGGATGGGATGGGATGGGATGGGATGGGATGGGATGGGATGGGATGGGTGCACAGGGATGGGTGCACAGGGATGGGTGCCTGCTCAGTGGCAAGCTCTCTTATAATGGTTCCACTATGCCAGAAAGCACAGGAGAGAAAATCAGTCTGAGCCCTTCAGCAGAGCATGGGGAAAAGCACAAAGGACACAGCTGGAAGCAGCCCTGCCACGGTGTGCTGCCTGCCAGCCTCACCAGAGAGAATCAGATGCAGCTTGGGAGCAAAAAGTGAGAAATTATATTGTCAAGGTAGCAAATGCCTCCGTGGGATTCTCAGTGGCACTGCAGGAATTGCAGATGCTGCTGGGAGAGAAGAAATATCCCCAGGGGAGGGGCTGGACACTCCCTTCCTTCCTTCCTTCCTTCCTTCCTTCCTTCCTTCCTTCCTTCCTTCCTTCCTTCCTTCCTTCCTTCCTTCCTTCCTTCCTTCCTTCCTTCCTTCCTCCTTCCTTCCTTCCTTCCTTCCTTCCTTCCTTCCTTCCTTCCTTCCTTCCTTCCTTCCTTCCTTCCTTCCTTCCTCCTCCCTCCCTCCCTCCCTCCCTCCCTCCCTCCCTCCTTCCCTCCCTCCCTTTGACTCTGCACAGACACAAACACGTCTTTGCTGTGCTGAGTAAACTCATAAATTATTCTCTAACTGAGGAGCTCTTGGTGTGAAACCCTGGGGAGTTATGAAACGGGTGCAGGATGGGAGGAATGTTCTGTACCTCTGATGCAGCCATGCAGAACATGTTGATATTTAGGACCCACAATAAAGTCTCATTCCAAGTGGCCTGTGCAGGCTCTGCTGCTCCCAGGGCAGCTCCTCTGAGCCCATTTTCAGCTGGATCCCCGCTGTGCCTGTCCCTGCTCCTGTGTTCTGACATCCCTCCCTGCCCCAGCCTCTCCCCGTGCTCTCTCCAATCTTTCCCCCACTCCCATGACTTTCAGGAAAGACTCATTTAGCTCAGGAAAGCTCTTGTCAGGGAAGGAGAGGGGAGATGAAACTGCCAGCCATAAAGGTGGAATTACCCACGTCCAATTTGTAATGACTGTACTTAAGGTGCACTTAAAGACAATGGCAGCACCTTCATTGCTCTGTTATTGCTTCTTACAGCAGCGTGCCCCATTACTGCAAATAAATCCCAGAATCCCACTCTATAATTGTGTTTTTTCTTTCGTGAATATCGTAAAAAAATACACTAAGAACTGTGAAACGTTGTGACAAAAGCTGCAAATAGCCAAATTTTACATCCAAGGCTGGTAAGTTGTTCCTCTTGGAAATATGAAGAGACCTTGAAGGCTTTTAATCAGCCCTGGAGTGTTTGTCACAGGACAGGGATTTGGCATGGAGCAGTGCCTTAAGGACTGAGTGTTTCCCTTTGATCCATTCCAATTCACCCCATCTCTTACTTCAGTTCCTTCTTCATTTTTAATTTAAATGTGCTCTCGACAGAAGTGTTAAAGTGTCATAGAAATAAATTGTCACCGATACATTTTTAAATTTATGTTTGCTTTGCAGGAGCTGTTGGCAGGCTCCAAGATGTTCCAGGGAATCAATCAGGGATCACAGGGAGGTGCAGGGACCTTCCCCATCACCAGGCATTGCCTGCAGCTGAGGGAGGGCAGGAATCCCTCCCTGGGAGGGGGGATCCCACCAGAACCCCTGGGACAGGCAGAGATCCCTGCTGCATGCTGGGGACCGTGGGTGTGACATCCCCCGAGGGGCAGAGACAGGCTGGCGTTCAGAACAGTGGCTGGAATGAGAATTTTGAAAGTATTTGTGTTGTTAAACTCATCAAGTGTCAAGGGATGCCGCTGCCACGGTCTCTATCCAAGCACTTTTTAGCCCGGAACATAATGAAATGCAAAGGAAAGGAAATGAGAAAATGTGAGGAGTGTGATTTGCCTATTGTTGTGCAGCTGGTATCTACAAATTGCTTAGCACAATCCTGTTAGTTGCTGCAGGAATGTGAGTGTGCATCAGCTTCACCTGGTTATTGTTATTTGCAGCAGAAGCCAGCCCTGCCACACGCAGAGCCTTTGAGCCCCTGTGATGATCATTAGTGGATCAAATCCCAGCACATTAACAGCAGCACTCTCAGAGCAGCTCTGACAACACCTCCTGACACCAGAGCAGCCACAGAGTGCTGCTGCTCACGCCCTGATAAACTGCTGCCCAAAGTGTTTTATGGAATATTCATCACTCTGGGGACAGTGCAGCTCTCAGATGTTATCCATCTTCTCCCTGTGGTGCTCGCCAGGTCTGGGTGTCCAGGCAGCAGCACTGGCCTGGCAGCACTCAGGGACCCCCTGAGCTGCAGAGCCCCAGCTCCACAAAGGGTTAACAGCTGCCTAGCACATCCCGTGTCTGAGCAGAGCTGCACTGACAGCACCCCAAAAACCAAGGGGAGGAGATAGGCAAGGAGCAGAGGTGCCCCCACTTTCTCCTCCCCGTGCTCTCAGGAGGGTTCCACGGGCTATGGGAGGTTTCCTTTCCTCCTAGATTACTTTTATGAGTCTCTGGGAACATCTCTCTGAAGGCAGAACTCAAACAATCCCTGCCTTAGACAAAACCTGTAAAATGTTGCTGGATCTCTCTGAAGGCTGGGCAGCCCCTCTGGGAGCTGCAGAGCTCAGGGTGGGCTCACCAGCCCCTCTGAGGCACAGCTGGGTCTCCTTGCTGCAGGGAAATGCTCCAAATTTGGGGTTTTGCTGCACAGGACTGTCCCACCAGGTGTGTGTGTGTGCTCAGTGCCCCAGCACCAGGAGGGCTCCAGAGAGGCTCTGGCAGGGTCAGTGGTGCTCCAGGCACTGGGAACCATCAGAGGAGATTTACAGGTGCCCCTGCACACCTGGAGTAGGGATGGGTTTTACCTTCCCATCCCCACTGATTTCTTCCAGGGTTTCTACACTTTGTTTCACTTGTTGAACAAAAATCAGCTTTGATGGGAAGCCCCACATGAAAGGAAAGCTGGCACAGCAGCAGTGGATTTGATCTCCACGAGCATTTGGAAACCCAAGAAATATTAATATATATATATATATGAGGCACTTTGAATTGCCAGCTTTGTTTTCTCTGGATGCTGAAGCAAAAATTTAAATAGCAAATATTTGAGATCAGAGTGGAACAATAAATCCACACTCTGGAGGAAACCTCCCTTTCCTCCCCAGCGCTGCAGGCAGAGCTTTTTGTGTGTTCTGCACATCCCTGGGTGACTCCTGGTCACAGGGAGGTGGCACCAGGAAAGGTGGGGGGAGGGAGGGGATGCAGAGTGTGGGGCAGAACAATTCAGTGAGCACAGAACTCACTCCTCAAGGACCCCAGTCTGCTGACTGGAATGGACTGGAATGCACTGGAGTGCACTGGAGTGCACTAGAATGCACTGGGATGCTCTGGGATGCACTGGATCGCACTGGGATGGACTGGAATGCACTGGAATGCACTGGAATGCTCTGGGATGCACTGGAATGGACTGGGATGCTCTGGGATGCACTGGAATGCACTGGGATGCTCTGGGATGCACTGAGATGCACTGGGATGCACTGGAATGCACTGGGATGCTCTGGGATGCTCTGGGATGCACTGGGATGCACTGGAATGCACTGGAATGGACTGGAATGCACTGGAATGCACTGGGATGTATTGGAATGCTCACCCAGTCCGTGCCATTATATAAATTATTGTCTGACCCCGTGCCAGACAGGAATACAGCAGCACAAAAGGAGCAGTGGGTGCTTTGTACAAGAGGGTCACGATAGATAAAAATGGTAATGGGAGCTGTAGTGCCATAATCAAAGTCTAATTGTCTCATTAATTAAGAGCAATATTCGGTTATGCATTGGCTCTTGGAGTGATTATGACTCAGATGCCTGCTAGAGCTCCTGGATTTATCCTCTGCCTTGCAGTTTGCAGCCAGGCAGAGCATTTGGTGGAGGTCACACTGTTCAAGTGCTGCTCTGAAATGGAGCTGAACTTCAGGCTTGGATAATCCCGACTGTGCTGCTCCCCCACAGCAGGGCAGGGAAATGTCCTCGTCCCCAAAATCCTCCTCCATTTCCCAAAATCCTCCTCCACTGCCAAAATCCTGCACTGGGATGAACACAGAGGCACCTCAGGGGTCCTGGAGCACGGGATGTTCATTTTTCCACCCCTTGGGTAACACAGGGCAAACAGCCCAAGGTGTCCCCTTGCCCTCCCCACTCCAATCTAATTCCCACAAGTTTCCTGACAAACGTGAGCCGCTGGTAGCAGTGGCTGTTCTGGGCTAATTAGATCAAGATTCGAGCAATTTGCTGCAGGGCCTGATCTCAGACCATCCTTCACACATGTCTGTGCTAGATCTGTCTTTAAATTATAATGTAATGAGCTTGGCAGCACTATTAATAATCCAGCAAATCATGGCAGAGTGTGGTTTGATTTCGCTGCTGTAATGCATGCAATTGAAGGCAAGTAGGTGATTGCCACAAGTTTCTGCCCTGTTTAATCATAAAAATCAAACAGGAGGATATATGAGCTTCTAAAATTAAAAATACTTGAGCTCCTTTACAGCAATAAAATGGATTTAACATGGCAAGTTTAATAATTTATTTTGAGGTGGCACGACTTTGTAAGATGTCATTAGGGTCCTACCTCTGGGGGTTATTTTATTTAAACGTTGTAGTTTCTGGTTTTAATAGATGAGGGTTTGCCTGCCTTCATGTAGGTGAGATGGAAGGAAGAGGGGCTGGGTTGACATCCTCTGTGTTTAGGGGAGAAATGAAATTAAAGAGAAATGAAAGAGAATTAAATTAAAGAGAAATTAAAGAGAATTAAACCTGTGCTCTGTGTTTTTGGGGCTGTCCCCACACTCCAGGTCAGCTGGGACCTGAGCAGCCGGGGAAGGGCCAGGCTGGGGACAGTGACAGAGGGCGTTTGCTGAGCAGGGAATGCCACCAGGGACCCTCCTGGGAGCTCCTGAACGAGACCTCTCTGACATTTTGATTAATGACTCGGCAGAGCAGCAGGGAGATGTGCTGGCAGTGGGAACTGGAGAGATCTTGAGAGCACAGGAGGGGCTGGACCAGGTACAGAGAAACCAGGGTGAGGGGATGGGATGGGCACTGGGGAAGGAGCAGAAACAGGGATGAGGAGGCAGCAGCAGGGACAGGGAACAGGGGACAGGGACAGGGACAGGGACAGGGACAGGGACAGGGACAGGGACAGGGACAGGGAAAGGGGACAGGGACAGGGACAGGGATAGGGACAGGGACAGGGATGGGACAGGGACAGGGACAGGGACAGGGATGGGGACAGGGACAGGGACAGGGATGGGGACAGGGACAGGGATGGGACAGGGACAGGGGACAGGGACAGGGACAGGGACAGGGACAGGGACAGGGACAGGGACAAGGACAGATTCCAAACAGATCCTGAATGAATCCCAAACAGATCCTAAACAGATCCCTAGACAGATCCCCAAACAGATCCAAATCAGATCCCTATCAGATCCCAAACAGGTCCCTGACAGGTCCCTAACAGGTCCCTCTGGGCTCTCCTCTTGCTGCTGGAGCCCACAGACAGACAGGAAACACAAACGACATCGATTCTTCTTTTCTTACTTTCCTTTATTTAAAAATTCAAAGGTGGAGGTTCCACTGAATCCCAGAGCCCCTGGCAGTCTGCACCCACACGTGAATCCTGCTCCCCAGCCCTTTCAGAGCACCCCCATCTCACTGCTTTTCTTTAATAAAAATGTCAAAAAGAGACATAGAACACAAGCAGGGATGCTCTTGGTTTTATCCTCTGTGCAGAACGAATGCAAACTGAAACAGTGTTTGGTGCTGGGCAGCAGGGAGCTCTGCTGGTGCTGAGCCATGCTTTGGGCTGGGGCTGGGCTGGGAGCCTGGCAGGGGGGGCTGCCCTGGGCTGGAGGCTGCTCTGCACTGCCAGGGATGGTGCCCAGCCTCTCCCCTGCTCCAGGGACCACCAGGGTCCCAGGGCCCCCCAGTCCTGCCAGCCTGTCCTTGGGTATCCCATGGATGTCCCCAACACCACCCTGGGCGCTGGCAGCAGCACACACAGCACAAGGATCTGGTTGTTTGCCTCCTCTCACACACTGGGATAAATATAGACCCGGGGAGGGTGAGAGACAGTGAATCAACATGCTGAAGAAAACGTTTATTTGCAAGTTGTGCTGCTCATTGTGATGAGAAACAGGGGGAGTTTCCAGTCCCAGGGGAGGGCAGGGGGGCAGACAGGGAGCAGCTCAGGAGCTGGGGGGTTTTTGGGATTCCCCTCCTGGGCTGGCAGGGCTGGCACACACAGAGCTCTCAGATCCATCCCTGATCTGAGTTTATCTCCATCAGGAGACAGAGCCTGGTCCTTCCCAGCCCGACTGAACCAGCAGCACTGGCAGATGCAAACATCTGCTCCCCAAACCATTCGATGTGCAGCTCTGGGAGAGGCTGGGAGAAGAACCCTTTCATCTTCATTTCCTGGAGTCACTGTTTTATCATATTCTAAATTCACAGCTAAAACCCCAGGCAATTTCATTGGATTAAGAATGACCACAAGCATCACAGAGAGTCTCCCCATGGCATTAATGTGCTGGTAATTGATCTATTGGCTCTGTGCCTCTCTCCCGAGGCTGAGCCTGTCTCACCCTGCTGCAGGGTCTGCTCAGATCCCACACGGGCCCAGGGGTGCCAAACCCAGAGCAGGGATTGTTCTGCCCACTCTGCTGCGTTCCCTGGGAGCTTTCCTGCAGAAACAGAAACCCCCAGCCCAGGAGGGAGGCACAGCCCATACAGGGGGGGTCGCAGAGCCCCCACCCTGCCCCACAGCTGGGATGGGTTGGGGTGGTCTCAGTGCCCCCCCAAACATCCCCACTGCCCGCTGCAGTCTGACTGAAAAATCAGAAAAATCACCTAATTAAACACAAACCACCCCAGAGCACTCTGAGCTCCTCGACTCGTTCCCGTGCAATTTGGGAAAACCCTGGAGTGCTTTTCCAACAGCACCAGGCTCCTGCCTGCCCAAAATGCTCCCCAACGGCCCCAGCCAAAAGTGGCACCTCCAGTCCCCTCAAAATTAACAAATTCACTGTCTGGGGCAAAAGTGAAACCGTGCATAAAAGTGTGATAAAAAGGAGGGAAGTGATTAAAAAAGCATGATAAAAATAAAAGTATGGTAAAATCAGGATAAAAAGTTCTTAATTCAGCTCTGCCAGGCAGGAGGTGGATCTAATTTTCCCTTTAAATAGACTCTGGCTCTTGGTTTTATTCTGCTGTTTGAGAACAAGAATAATTACTGTGGGGGCCTGGAGTAAGAGAAACAGCTGCAGGGTGGAGGGACCGTCCCAGGGGCCGAGGAAACGCGGGTTTGGGGTCAGGGCTGGGGTCACTTTTGGGGTCACTTTGGGGTCAGGGCTGGGGTCACTTTTGGGGTCACTTTTGGGGTCAGTGCTGGGATCAGTTTTGGGGTGACTCTTGGGGTCAGTTCTGGGCTCAGTTTTGGGGTGACTCTTGGTGTCAGTTTTGGGGTCAGTTTTGGGGTGACTCTTGGGCTCAGTTTTGGGGTGACTCTTGGTGTCAGTTCTGGGCTCAGTTTTGGGGTCAGTTCTGGGCTCAGTTTTGGGGTGACTCGGGCTCAGTTTTGGGCTCAGTTTTGGGGTGACTCTTGGGCTCAGTTTTGGGGTGACTCTTGGGCTCAGTTCTGGGCTCAGTTTTGGGGTCAGTTCTGGGCTCAGTTTTGGGGTGACTCTTGGTGTCAGTTCTGGGCTCAGTTTTGGGGTCAGTTCTGGGCTCAGTTTTGGGGTGACTCTTGGGCTCAGTTTTGGGGTGACTCTTGGGCTCAGTTCTGGCCCCAGGACCAGAAGCACACGAGGATGGGAATGGGGGAGGGGCTGCAGCCCCTCCTCCACCCAGAGCCCCTCGGGGGGCAGGAACACCCTGGCTATGGGGAGATTTCGGGTCCTTGTCCACCCCCCCAGGGGGAGGATTTGGGGTTAATCCCAGAGCCCTCCCTCCCCTGTCTGGGGGAACAGGGAGAGCTCCGTGCTGACCTTGGAGGAAATTAATCCTGAAGTGAGAATCTGTTTGCTCACAGGGATTTGCACCCAGGGATGGGCTCAGCATTTGGGGTTTTTTCCTCCTTTTTTTCCCCCAGTAACATTTTTCCTGCCCAGCTCTGGCAGCTGAAATTGCATTTGACTTGAGCTGCTTGGAACTTCACAGCATTGAAAACCAAAGAAAATTAAAGGACAGTGATTTTTGCATAATTTCATTCATACTAAGAATTTCCAATTAGGAAGGCATAAATTGATCCTCTTTGCTTTAATATCTTGGGCCTTTTTCCCCTGCACAGATAACAGCTGAGTTTTAATTCATTTTAATTCTATTACCACCCATAACACCATGCACTGAGACAAGGATCTCTCCTGTACACAAATGCCTCTGAGAACTCCCCATCAAGCACTTATTTAACCTCATTGTCAAGGGAATAATGGCATTTCCTGGATGTGTTTATTTTGCCTCATTTATGGAGCAAATTAACTTTTCTACACAAACACACACAGGTGGTTTTTTTCCCCTGACTCGTTCCCAGTGAGGTTCCACTCTCTGGTTTGTGCTCCTCAAGGTTTCCTGCATCTCTGCCAGAGCAGCACTCACTGTGAGCAAAACCAGAGTTTCATTCCCAGCATTATTATTAAATATGATTGCAGATTTCTCTGAGGTGGGTGGAACTGAATTCTTGCAGGACATGCAGTGTATTTGAATTGTGATGTGGGTGAAAATTTGGCGTTTTAGGGAGGAAATGCCAAGAAACCTGCTGCATAACCCTAAAGAGAATAAAGGATTTTTATCAGTGTGATCCAGCTCCTCATGAGAGCCTTTCAGGGGAAATCATGTAAGTGAATCCAAAGTGCTCCAACAAATCCTTCAGTGTGATGGATATTTTCTGCTGGGGGATAAAACTGCTGCAGTCCATCATAATTACAGACTAAAAGAGAGTGGGGCTTCTCAGGGAGGGGGTGGTGGCACAGCCTGGGGGTCAGGGGGCTGCAGGAGCAGCAGAGTCAGCAGCTGGGATGGGCACCCTGCTCCTGCCTGGGGGGCCTGGGGGGCCTGGGGGGCCTGGGGGGTCCTGGGCAGTGTCCTGGGGGGTCCTGGGCAGTGTCCTGGGGGTCTGGGCAGTGTCCTGGGGGGTCCTGGGGGGTCCTGGGCAGTGTCTGGGGGTCCTGAGCAGTGTCTGGGGGTCTGGGCAGTGTCCTGGGGGGTCCTGGGGGGTCTGGGCAGTGTCCTGGGGGTCCTGGGCAGTGTCCTGGGGGTCTGGGCAGTGTCTGGGGGTCCTGGGCAGTGTCTGGGGGTCTGGGCAGTGTCTGGGGGTCTGGGGGTCCTGGGCAGTGTCTGGGGGGTCTGGGCAGTGTCTGGGGGGTCCTGGCAGTGTCCTGGGGGGGCCTGGGGGGTCCTGGGCAGTGTCCTGGGGGGTCCTGGGCAGTGTCCTGGGGGTCTGGGCAGTGTCCTGGGGGGTCCTGGGGGGTCCTGGGCAGTGTCTGGGGGTCCTGAGCAGTGTCTGGGGGTCTGGGCAGTGTCCTGGGGGGTCCTGGGGGGGCTGGGCAGTGTCCTGGGGTCCTAGGGCAGTGTCCTGGGGTCTGGGCAGTGTCTGGGGGTCCTGGGCAGTGTCTGGGGGTCTGGGCAGTGTCTGGGGGTCTGGGGGTCCTGGGCAGTGTCTGGGGGGTCTGGGCAGTGTCTGGGGGTCTGGGGGTCCTGGGCAGTATCTGGGGGTCCTGGCACTGGCCATCAGCACAGACCCCCACCCATGGCACTGCCCCATCCTGATGGGATGGGAGAGAACCAGAGCCTGAGCAGGGATGGAGAGAAATGGGATCTGGGCAGGGATGAGAATAACAGGATCTAAATAGGGATGGGAAGGATCAGGGTCAGGGCAGGGGTGGGAAGGAGCAGGATTTGGGCAGGGGTGGGAAGGAGCAGGGTCTGTCCCCTGGTGCTGCTGCCCTGCTGGGGTGGCACCACCCAGCACTGGGGCCCAGGGACCCCCAGAAACCCCACAGAGTTGGAATTTGCATAATTAATTCCCTAATTACAGAATTCAGGCTGAAGGGATGGGACAGAAACACCCTGAGACTGGTTCACACTGTGGTTTGTGATTTTTGGGATGGGATGTTTCCCCCACAGAGCTGGAATTTGCAGCTTTGCTGTGGGATAGAAAATTCACCTCTGGGATTTGGGGTGGGAAGGGGAAAGCCTCACCAATAAAGGCAGATTGCAAATGACAGCTCTGGCCACTCCAGATCAGGGCAGGAGAAAAGCACAAGTGCAATGGTGGAGCAGCTCCAAACCCTCCAAATCCTACAAACCCTACAAACCCTACAAATCCTCCAAACCCTTCAAACCCTCCATTTAAAATGCAAAAGTTTGAGAAGTTATTTTTCTGCACATAATAATTAATCATGTTCATGCATTCCTGGGTCTTCACCTCTTGTCACAGTAAAACCAAAATGGAAAACAGAACCATATGGAGGAGGCAGTAATGACAGGAGAAAATACTGCTGACCTCTTCATGCCTTCACTTGAAATTAGCATTTATTTTTTTCCTTGTTTGATGCTCTGTCATTACAGGGTATGTGTGTGTGTTTTATTTTTTTTATATTAATAAACATGGTAATTTAACAAGCAGGTTAATGGCGGTTTTAATGAGAAGGGATATTAATTGGACAGGCTGGGGGGATCTTGGGGCAGCTGCAGATTTTCCTCTGCCCCATCCTGGAGAATCCCATGTGCCAGGCTGGGGTGGTTTGTGTAGGCAGGGAATGGCACAGCTTGGATTGTTTGGTTCCATTTCACAGAACCTTTTGCTCAAATGTGGGTTTGGGCTGTCCCAGCCTGGGATTTGCTCCTCTCCTCTCCCCTCCCTTGGTTCCACCAATTCTCTCCAGTGGAAGTTCTGCTTTTCAAACTGAAAATAAACCCAAACCCTCCCTCCCCCCCGCAGGTTTATGGAGCTGTTTCCTTTCCAGGGGTGCTGAACAGACAGCACAAGTCAGATTTCAACAACAACAACAATAACAACAATAACAACAATAACAACAATAATAGTAATAGCAACAATATTAATAACAACAATAATAATCACAACAACAATAACAACAACAATAGCAACAACAATAATAATAACAATAATAACAACAACAATAACAACAATAATAACAACAATGATAATAACAACAATAACAGCAACACTAATAATAGCTTTAGCAATCATCAATAGTAACAATAGCAATATCTCTGGTGGAGATGGAGCTGGGGCAGCCTGGGCAGTGGGGCTGTCTCTGCCATGGCAGGGCTGGGATGGGATTTAGGGGCTGTTTCCATCCAGACCATCCCAGGGATTTATCAAAGCTCCTCCTCTGTGAAGCCCTGGCTGCACTCAGGTCACCCACCAGGAAATCCTGCTTTTCATCACCCAACTGTTTTTGAAGATGTTTTGCTATGAAATAAAGAGAAAATGACTTGATGGACAGTAAAGAGTAGAGAGTGTTCTGAATCCATCCAAAGTGAGGCAGATCTACTTTAACTCAGCCTGACACAGGTTCTTCTCATTTGTTACAGAGCTGAAGAAACCAACTGTGTGCTCCAGGGCACTGTGAATTCTGGGCACTGTGTGCTCCAGAGTATTCTAAATTCTGGGCAATGTGCTCTACAGTAATTTAAATTCTGGGCACTGTGAATTCTGAGCACTGTGAATTCTGGGCACTGTGAATTCTGGCACTGTGAATTCTGGCACTGTGAATTCTGGGGCATTGTGAATTCTGGGGCATTGTGAATTCTGGGCACTGTGAATTCTGGCACTGTGAATTCTGGCACTGTGAATTCTGAGCACTGTGAATTCTGGGCACTGTGAATTCTGGCACTGTGAATTCTGGCACTGTGAATTCTGAGCACTGTGAATTCTGGGGCATTGTGAATTCTGGGGCATTGTGAATTCTGGGCACTGTGAATTCTGGCACTGTGAATTCTGGCACTGTGAATTCTGAGCACTGTGAATTCTGGCACTGTGAATTCTGGCACTGTGAATTCTGGCACTGTGAATTCTGAGCACTGTGAATTCTGGCACTGTGAATTCTGGCACTGTGAATTCTGGGCACTGTGAATTCTGGCACTGTGAATTCTGGCACTGTGAATTCTGGGCACTGTGAATTCTGGCACTGTGAATTCTGGCACTGTGAATTCTGGCACTGTGAATTCTGGACACTGTGAATTCTGGCACTGTGAATTCTGGCACTGTGAATTCTGGCACTGTAATTCTGGTCACTGTGAATTCTGGCACTGT